>NW_028250355.1:0-252375 GCF_964263255.1 Lissotriton vulgaris | reverse complement strand
CAGGGCAATCTCATACAGGTCACAGTCGTGGATCACTGTTGCAGACCCCACAGGTTCATCTAACGGAGAATATTTCACTACACCCTGCTGCTGCTTTCACAGAAATACCTAATACAAATTATACTACTGCACCCTCGCTGTTGACTCCACATTGTCATCTCATGCAGGTTATAGTACTGTACCCTTGTTGTTGCCTCCACAGGGTCCTCTCATACAGATTATGATGCTGCGCCATTGCTGTACCCTCCACTGCTTGATATCATAAAGCTTATAGTACTATATCCTTGCTGTACCCTCCACAGGCAAAACAGGTGATGGACCGAATGTGGATCAATGTCACACATTCACCCCAGTCCAAAGATCTGGGCCCAAATCCATCGTTTTTTTGCACTCCACACCACCCTGGGTTAGACAATGGTGATATGCAAATCAGCTCTGACCCTGTGCCCCATGGGAACAGTCCAGTCCGAACTACAAAAGCCATGTCCTTCCCAGAACGGATTCAAGCATCCGAGGACCGGACCGGTTTCGAGGTAACACCTCTCATCAGCCCGGCTAGCTTGACTCCAGTGGTGTGGAGTGCCTGGGACCCACGTCTAAGCATCCCCAGCGCACTTATGGCGAATTTGCAAACAAAACAGGTGATGGACCGAATGTGGATCAATGTCACACATTCACCCCAGTCCAAAGATCTGGGCCGAAATCCATCGTTTTTTTGCACTCCACGCCACCCTGGGTTAGACAATGGCGATATGCAAATCAGCTCTGACCCTGTGCCCCATGGGAACAGTCCAGTCCGAACTACAAAAGCCATGTCCTTCCCAGAACGGATTCAAGCATCCGAGGACCGGACCGGTTTCGAGGTAACACCTCTCATCAGCCCGGCTAGCTTGACTCCAGTGGTGTGGAGTGCCTGGGACCCACGTCTGAGCATCCCCAGCGCACTTATGGCGAATTTGCAAACAAAACAGGTGATGGACCGAATGTGGATCAATGTCACACATTCACCCCAGTCCAAAGATCTGGGCCCAAATCCATCGTTTTTTTGCACTCCACACCACCCTGGGTTAGACAATGGCGATATGCAAATCAGCTCTGACCCTGTGCCCCATGGGAACAGTCCAGTCCGAACTACAGAAGCCATGTCCTTCCCAGAACGGATTCAAGCATCCGAGGACCGGACCGGTTTCGAGGTAACACCTCTCATCAGCCCGGCTAGCTTGACTCCAGTGGTGTGGAGTACCTGGGACCCACGTCTGAGCATCCCCAGCGCACTTATGGCGAATTTGCAAACAAAACAGGTGATGGACCGAATGTGGATCAATGTCACACATTCACCCCAGTCCAAAGATCTGGGCCCAAATCCATCGTTTTTTTTGCACTCCACACCACCCTGGGTTAGACAATGGCGATATGCAAATCAGCTCTGACCCTGTGCCCCATGGGAACAGTCCAGTCCAAACTACAAAAGCCATGTCCTTCCCAGAACGGATTCAAGCATCCGAGGACCGGACCGGTTTCGAGGTAACACCTCTCATCAGCCCGGCTAGCTTGACTCCAGTGGTGTGGAGTGCCTGGGACCCACGTCTGAGCATCCCCAGCGCACTTATGGCGAATTTGCAAACAAAACAGGTGATGGACCGAATGTGGATCAATTTCACACATTCACCTCAGTCCAAAGATCTGGGCCCAAATCCATCGTTTTTTTGCACTCCACACCACCCTGGGTTAGACAATGGCGATATGCAAATCAGCTCTGACCCTGTGCCCCATGGGAACAGTCCAGTCCAAACTACAAAAACCATGTCCTTCCCAGAACGGATTCAAGCATCCGAGGACCGGACCGGTTTCGAGGTAACACCTCTCATCAGCCCGGCTAGCTTGACTCCAGTGGTGTGGAGTGCCTGGGACCCACGTCTGAGCATCCCCAGCGCACTTATGGCGAATTTGCAAACAAAATCACTTGTTGTTTTTGCAATTGCCGCCCTAAGTGCGCTGGGGATGCCCAGACGTGGGTCCCAGGCACTCCACACCACTTGGAGTCAAGCTAGCCGGGCTGATGAGAGGTGCTACCTCGAAACCGGTCCGGTCCTCGGATGCTTGATTCCGGTCTGGGAAAGATATGGCTGTTGTAGTTCGGACTGGACTGTTCCCATGGGGCACAGGGTCAGAGCTGATTTGCATGAAGCCATTATCTGACCCAGGGTGGTGTGGAGTGCAAAAAACGATGGATTTAGGCCCAGATCCTTGTACTGGGGTGAATGTAAGACATTGATCTACATTCTGTCCATCAAATTGTTTTTTGTAATTTTCTCCCTGAGTGTACTGGGGTAGCCCAGACGTGGGTCCCAGAGCCTCCACACCACTGGAGTCAAGCTAGCCGGGCTGATGAGAGGTGCTACCTCGAAACCGGTCCGGTCCTCGGATGCTTGATTCCGGTCTGGGAAAGATATGGCTGTTGTAGTTCGGACTGGACTGTTCCCATGGGGCACAGGGTCAGAGCTGATTTGCATAAAGCCATTATCTGACCCAGGGTGGTGTGGAGTGCAAAAAACGATGGATTTAGGCCCAGATCCTTGTACTGGGGTGAATGTAAGACATTGATCTACATTCTGTCCATCAAATTGTTTTTTGTAATTTTCTCCCTGAGTGTACTGGGGTAGCCCAGACGTGGGTCCCAGAGTCTCCACACCACTGGAGTCAAGCTAGCCGGGCTGATGAGAGGTGCTACCTCGAAACCGGTCCGGTCCTCGGATGCTTGATTCCGGTCTGGGAAAGATATGGCTGTTGTAGTTCGGACTGGACTGTTCCCATGGGGCACAGGGTCAGAGCTGATTTGCATTAAGCCATTATCTGACCCAGGGTGGTGTGGAGTGCGAAAAACGATGGATTTAGGCCCAGATCCTTGTACTGGGGTGAATGTAAGACATTGATCTACATTCTGTCCATCAAATTGTTTTTTGTAATTTTCTCCCTGAGCGTACTGGGGTAGCCCAGACGTGGGTCCCAGAGCCTCCACACCACTGGAGTCAAGCTAGCCGGGCTGATGAGAGGTGCTACCTTGAAACCGGTCCGGTCCTCGGATGCTTGATTCCGGTCTGGGAAAGATATGGCTGTTGTAGTTTGGACTGGACTGTTCCCATGGGGCACAGGGTCAGAGCTGATTTGCATAAAGCCATTATCTGACCCAGGGTGGTGTGGAGTGCAAAAAACGATGGATTTAGGCCCAGATCCTTGTACTGGGATGAATGTAAGACATTGATCTACATTCTGTCCATCAAATTGTTTTTTGTAAGTACCCTCCACATGGTCATCTCTTGTAGGTTATAGTATTACACCATTACTGCTACCTCCGTGGGGTCATCTGATGCAGAAGTACTACACCCTTGATGTACCCTCCAAAGGGTCATCTCATGCAGGTTATAGTACTATATTCTTGCCGCTGCCTCCACAGGGTCATCTAATACAGATTATGGTACTGTACCCTTGTTGTTGCCTCAACAGGGTTACACATACAGGTTGTGATGCTGCACCCTTGCTGTACGCTCCACAGGGTCACCTTATACACATTGTAGTACTATACCCATTTTGTTGCCTCCCCAGGGTCATCTCATACAGGTTATAGTACTGTACCTTTGTTGTTGCTTCAACAGGGTTACACATACATGTTATGATGCTGCACCCTTGCTGTACCCTCCACAGGGTCACCTTATACACTTTATAGTACATTACCCTTGTTGTTGCCTCCACAGGGTCATCTCATACAGGTTATAGTACTGTACCCTTGCCACTGCCTCCACAGGGTCATGGCTTGGCAGTTCGGGCAGGACTGTTCCCATGAGGCACAGGGTCAAGGCTGATTTGCATATGGCCATGTCTGAACTGGGGTGGTGTGGAGTGCAAAAAAACGATGGATTTAGGCCCAGATTTCTGTACTGGGGTGAATGTATGACATTGTTCTGCATTCTGTCCATCAACTGTTGTTCTGCATTTGTCACCCCGAGTGGGATGGGTATGCTCAGACGTGAGTCCCATGCTCTCCACACCCCTGAAGTCAAGCTATCCTGGCTGAAGAGGGGTGAAACCCCGCAACGGGTCCTATCACTAATGACTTGCAAAGTGGCCGTGCCAAGATGTTAGCAACTGGAAACAGTCGCTAACATCGCTATCTCCTATTACCAACTTTTGGAGATATTCGCGCTTAGCGCGAATATCTCCAAAAGCTAACACCTGCCCTGAGCAGTTCTTAGCCATGTTATCCAATGGGAGGTGGATAACATGGCTAAGAGCATTAGCTCGGTGATGCATGAATATCGCTGACTTTACAGCGATATTCATGCATTTCGGCTGATTTTTATCATTTCAGAGATAAACCTTGCTAATAGCAAGGTTTATCTGCGATAAAAATAGCCGAAGCTCGGCGATAAATGTTTACCGCTAACCAAGCAATAGCGATAATTATCGCTATTGCTTGGTAATATGCCCCTATGTATTTAGCCCAGATCTCTTTACTGGGATGAATGTATGACATTGTTCTGCATTCTGTGCATCAACTGTTGTTTTGCATTTGTCACCCCGAGTGGGATGGGTATGCTCAGACGTGAGTCCCATGCTCTCCACACCCCTGAAGTCAAGCTATCCTGGCTGAAGAGGGGTGAAATCCCGCAACGGGTCCTAGAATGCTTGATACCGGTCTAGGAAAGACATGGTTTGGCAGTTTGGGCTGGACTGTTCCCATGAGGCACAGGGTCAAGGCTGTTTTGCATATGGCCATGTCTGAACTGGGGTGGTGTGGATTGCAAAAAGACGATGGATTTATGCCCAGATCTCTGTACTGGGGTGAATGTATGACATTGTTCTGCATTCTGTCCATCAACTGTTGTTTTGCATTTGTCACCCCGAGTGGGATGGGTATGGTCAGACGTGAGTCCCATGCTCTCCACACCACTGGAGTCAAGCTATCCTGGCTGAAGAGGGGTGAAACCCGAAACCGGTCCTAGGATGCTTGATTCCAGTCCAGGAAAGACATGGCTTGACAGTTCGGGCTGGACTGTTCCCATGAGGCACAGGGTCAAGGCTGATTTGCATATGGCCATGTCTGAACTGGGGTGGTGTGGAGTGCAAAAAAAATATGGGGCATATTATCAAGGGATTTATCTCCGCTTTTTTGGCTTTAAAAGCCAAGAAAGCGGAGACCAGTTAGCGACAGCTAGTAGGAGATAGCGACCATCTTGGGCCCCGCTATGCATGTCAGAGAAATGTATCACTAAGGACATGCAAAGTGGCCGTGCCAAGATATTAGCGACTGGAAACAGTCGCTAACATCGCTATCTCCTATTACCAACTTTTGGAGATATTCGCGCTTAGCGCGAATATCTCCAAAAGCTAACACCTGCCCTGAGCAGTTCTTAGCCATGTTATCCAATGGGAGGTGGATAACATGGCTAAGAGCATTAGCTCGGTAATGCATGAATATCGCTGACTTTACAGCGATATTAATGCATTTCGGCCGATTTATATCGTTTAAGAGATAAACCTTGCTAATAGCAAGGTTTATCTGCGATAAAAATAGCCGAAGCTCGGCGATACATTTTTACCGCTAACCAAGCAATAGCGATAATTATCGCTATTGCTTGGTATTATGCCCCTATGTATTTAGGCCCAGATCTCTGTACTGGGATGAATGTATGACATTGTTCTGCATTCTGTGCATCAACTGTTGTTTTGCATTTGTCACCCTGAGTGGGATGGGTATGCTCAGACGTGAGTCCCATGCTCTCCACACCACTGGAGTCAAGCTATCCTGGCTGAAGAGGGGTGAAACCCTGACACCGGTCCTAGGATGCTTGATTCCGGTCCAGGAAAGACATGGCTTGGTAGTTCGGGCTGGACTGTTCCCATATTGCACAGGGTCAAGGCTGATTTGCATATAGCCATTGTCTGACCTAGGGTGGTGTGGAGTGCAAAAAAACGATGGATTTAGGTTCTGCATTCTGTCCATCAACTGTGTTTTTTGCAATGTTCATCCCGAGTGGGCTGGGTATGCTCAGACGTGAGTCCCAGGCTCTCCACATCACTGGAGTCAAGCTATCTAGGCTGATAGCCAAAAACCGGTCCTTGGATGCTTGAGTCCGGTCTAGGAAAGACATGGCTTGGTAGTTCGGGCTGGACTGTTCCCATGAGGCACAGGGTCAAGGCTGATTTGCATATAGCCATTGTCTGACCTAGGGTGGTGTGGAGTGCAAAAAAACGATGGATTTAGGCCCAGATCTTTGTACTGGGGTGAATGTAAGACATTGTTCTGCATTCTGTCCATCAACTGTGTTTTTTGCAACTGTTCCCATGAGGCACAGGGTCAAGGCTGATTTGCATATGGCCATGTCTGAACTGGGGTGGTGTGGAGTGCAAAAAAACGATGGATTTATGCCCAGCTCTCTGTACTGGGGTGAATGTATGACATTGTTCTGCATTAAGTCCATCAACTGTTGTTTTGCATTTGTCACCCCAAGTGGGATGGATATGCTCAGATGTGAGTCCCATGCTCTCCTCACTACTGGAGTCAAGCTATCCTGGCTGAAGAGGGGTGAAACCCCAAAACCGGTCCTAGGATGCTTGATTCCTGTCCAGGAAAGACATGGCTTGGCAGTTCGGGCTGGATTGTTCCCATCAGGCACAGGGTCAAGGCTGATTTGCATATGGCCATGTCTGAACTGGGGTGGCAGTTCGAGCTGGACTTCAGCCTCCTGGTTTGAAGGGGATCTAAAAGCACTTCGACTTCTCGGTAGAAAGGCAGAAAGGAATTGGAGAAGGCAGTATAAAAAATACTTTAAGTTAGTCCGGCTTAATTATAAAACAGCCATTGCCAAAGCAAAAGCTAAATTTTTATGCCACCGCCATTTTGAACTCCACAAATAGCACAGAAACTCTTTTTAAGATTTTTAAGGATATTACCTTGCCCATTAGTCAATGTAATGAGACAACTGCCTCACAACAGCATTGCGATGATATTTCATGTTATTTTCAGGAGAAGATTAATAACATTGTCCTGAATCTACCCCCTCTTATTAATCAGCCTAGAGATACTGAATTGGAGGAGCCAGTAAATGTGCTAAGCGATAACTCCTTGTTAACTTCCTTCCAATTATTCACGGAGGAGTCTTTTGCTAGCACAGCTCATAGCATCTCATCAGGCTCCCCGGCAGACCCTGTTCCCCACAGAATTTGGAAACAATTTGGTAAAATTCTGTTCCCATGGCTTCACAAAATCTGCAACCAGCCTTTGGAAGAAGGTGTGGTCCTAGATGCATGGAAGCAAGCAAAGGTTTCTCCGCTGCTAAAAAACCATTGCTGGATTCTACACTACCAGCCAGTTTTAGGCCAATCTCTCTTTTCCCCTTTCCAATAAAAATTCTGGAAAAGACAGTTAGCAGAATCCTATCTAAACATCTTGAGGATAACCAGCTGTTGGACGAATTCCAGTTTGGTTTCCGACCAGCACATGGTACTGAAACGGCATTGACCACAGTGATGGATAATATTCGACTGCGCGCTGACAGAGGGGACGCTTCGATTCTTGTCCTTCTTGATATGCCGGCGGCTTTCGACACTGTGAGTCATGCAGTTTTGATGCAAAGACTGTGGAATAACGGGTGAGAGGAAGAGCCTTTGAGTGGCTGCAATCATACCTCCTGGGTCTCCAACAGACGGGAACTTTTGGACAGTTTACATCGAAAGTCTTCCCTGTCCATTATGGAGTTCCACAGGGATCATCAGTCAGTCCCATCCTGTCTAATGTTTATCTGAGACCCCTATTGTCCATAATTAAATCTTTTGGTATCAGCGTGATAAATTATGTGGATGATACCCAATTGATTTTCTGTCTCGAGGGTAAACAGGAGACATCGCTTGAGGTTTTCCAGGAGTGTATGCGGAAAACGGCTGGCTGGCTCAGAGGTAACCCCCTTCAACTTAATGGGGGGGAAACGGAGGTGATGTACTGCTCAGCTGCAAAAATTCCAAAGCACCCCCTAACTGAGTTCAGGCTCACTCCAGAAGAAGACTCTCTAAACCCGACTAATATCGTACGGAACCTCGGAATACTTATGGACGCCAATCTCCAAATGGTGTCCCAAGCTAATAAAACCATTCAAGTCTGCTTTGCTCTAATACGCATGCTGAAAAAGACCCTCCCTCTACTGCCAGATGATTCTCGAGCATTGGTAGTGAGGAGCATAGTGCTAAGCAGGCTGGATTACTGTAACTCCCAATATTTGTGGTCCACCCAGTATATTATCCAGGGGCTGCAACGGGTGCAGTCGGCAGCAGCTAAGGTGGCTCTGAATAGATCATGGAGCTCCTCCACAACTATGGCACTGAGTGATCTCCATTGGTTGCCAATAAAAGAGCGGATACGCTTCAAGTCATTATGCATCGTTTTCAGAGCGGTTCATGGAAATGGACCACTGCCCCTGCAGGATAAATTCAACTGGTATGAGCCTTCTAGACAACTACGGTCTGCCAACACAGGCTTAATACTGGTTCCCAGATTTAAACGATCCAGAATGGGGGTAGGGCCTTTAGTGTAGCAGCTGCACAATTATGGAATAGGCTGCCTCAGAATCTTAGGCTAGCTGATTCCCTGATGGAATTTAGGAAGGAACTGAAAACCCTATTGTTCCCTAGAAGTTAGTCAATCTGTTATCATCACTTGAGCCGCAGGTACAGTTGTTCTGTGTTTGTCTGAGTGCCAGGATGCCCGTAGGGTGATAGCAGCGCTATATAAAAACCTAATACAATACAATACAATACTGTTCCCATGAGGCACAGGGTCAAGGCTGATTTGCATATGGCCATGTCTGACCGGGGTCGTGTGGAGTGCAAAAAAAACTATGGATTTAGGCCCAGATCTCTGTACTGGGCTGAATGTATGACATTGTTCTGCATTCTGTCCATCGACTGTTGTTTTGCATTTGTCACCCCGAGTGGGGTGGGTATGCTCAGACGTGAGTCCCATTCTCTCTAGACCACTGGAGTCAAGCTATCCTGGCTGAAAAGGGGTGAAACTCAGAAAGCGGTCCTAGAATGCTTGATTTCGGTCCAGGAAAGATATGGCTTGGCAGATCGGGCTGGACTGTTCCCATGAGGCACAGGGTCAAGGCTGATTAGCATATGGCCATGTCTGAACTGGGGTGGTGTGGAGTGCATCAAATGATGGATTTAGGCCCAGATCTCTATACTGGGGTGAATGTATGACATTGTTCTGCATTCTGTCCTTCAACTGTTGTTATGCATTTGTCACCCCGAGTGGGATGGGTATGCTCAGACATGAGTCCCATGCTCTCCACACCACTGGAGTCAAGCTATCCTGGCTGAAGAGGGGTGAAACCCTGAAACTGGTCCTAGGATGCTTGATTCTGGTCTAGGAAAGACATGACTTGGCAGTTCGGGCTAGACTGTTCCCATGAGGCACAGGGTCAAGGCTTATTTGCATATGGCCATGTCTGAACTGGGGTGGTGTGGAGTGCAAAAAAACGATGGATTTAGGCCCAGATCTCTGTACTGGGGTGAATGTATGACATTGTTCTGCATTCTGTCCATCAACTGCTGTTTTGCATTTGTTAGTGAGTGAATGGCTGTCTCAATAGTGTCTTTATGAGTAAGTAAATATGTTTTAAACTAGTATATGTGAGTATTGATGTATATAAGTAAGTAATACTTTGCTTTTTAACCACACTTCCCTGTGCACTTAAACAGCGCTCCTAGCGCTGCAACGAACGCTACCTGTCGCCATCACTGAGGGCGAGGCGCCACGGCGGACACGCCCACCTCAGCTGGCCACGCCCCCTCCCTGACACTATAAAGTGCGCGCAGCTGGAATAGCGCGACACTTTAATTTGGGAGTCTCCTGAGGCGGAAGCCGGGAGTGAATCCTTTTCTTTTAAAAACTCTGCTGTGTAATACTTTGCTTTTTAACCACACTTCCCTGTGCACTTAAACAGCGCTCCTAGCGCTGCAACGAACGCTACCTGTCGCCATCACTGAGGGCGAGGCGCCACGGCGGACACGCCCACCTCAGCTGGCCACGCCCCCTCCCTGACACTATAAAGTGCGCGCAGCTGGAATAGCGCGACACTTTAATTTGGGAGTCTCCTGAGGCGGAAGCCGGGAGTGAATCCTTTTCTTTTAAAAACTCTGCTGTGTAATACTTTGCTTTTTAACCACACTTCCCTGTGCACTTAAACAGCGCTCCTAGCGCTGCAACGAACGCTACCTGTCGCCATCACTGAGGGCGAGGCGCCACGGCGGACACGCCCACCTCAGCTGGCCACGCCCCCTCCCTGACACTATAAAGTGCGCGCAGCTGGAATAGCGCAACACTTTAATTTGGGAGTCTCCTGAGGCGGAAGCCGGGAGTGAATCCTTTTCTTTTAAAAACTCTGCTGTGTAATACTTTGCTTTTTAACCACACTTCCCTGTGCACTTAAACAGCGCTCCTAGCGCTGCAACGAACGCTACCTGTCGCCATCACTGAGGGCGAGGCGCCACGGCGGACACGCCCACCTCAGCTGGCCACACCCCCATGTCCCCTCTCACTCGGACATAAAAAATGTGTCTCGCCAGGAAGCGCAGCGGACGGGCGCAGCGGGCGCGCCGTCAGCGCGCCGAAGGCGCGCCTAAGATAAGCCCGTCTGGGCCCGTCCGGGCCTGGACCGGGCCCAGGGCCAGTCCCCCTGCTCCATCCACCAGCCCTGCCCACATCCGCTGGACCACTGCCCAACTCCACTCACTCAATACGTGCCTATGCCCGAACAGCCTCCGCTGCATCCCCAATCACCTGGAAACCGCTCCCTACCACTGCTCACAATGCAACTACTCCCTCCCGCCCTGCCAACCTCGCCTCTCCCCCTGCCCCCCTCCACAGCTATCCTCCTCCAATCAGCACACCCTGCGAGCAGGGTTGGTTAATTGTCGATCTCTTCCCTGCCACGCCAATGACATCTGGATGTCCATCTCGTCTGAAGAATGGGATATTCTTTTTCTAACCGAGTCTTGGATCACAGACTCTTCCTCGCCGGATATCTACCTGGCTATCCCCCCAGGCTATGACATCAAATGCCTGAATCGGGCTGGAGGTAAGTCTGGAGGTGGTCTAGCCATCATATTCAAATCCTCTTTCCAGCTGACTTTCACTAAACTTGCTGATATAGGCACTATCGAAGCTATGTACTTCTCTGTCTCCGACTCTGCGTCAGTTATCTTGGCTGGCATACTAGTTTACTATCCCCCCCCCGTCACCGCCCCTTCCCTCACTGCCCTTGTTCACCTAGTGGCTGACCTATCCATTAAACACCAAAACTTCATTGTCCTGGGCGATTTTAATCTCCACATAGACAACCCGCTATGTGCTAAGGCTACCAACCTGGTAGATACCATGGAGAGCCTCAATCTTAAACAACTGGTCGTAGGTCCCACCCATGTGGCAGGCCACACTCTGGACCTTGTATTCGCTAATTTCCCATTCATCACTGTCCTTCAGCCTCTCCCTCTCACCTGGACTGATCACTACCTCATCCCATTCTCTCTCACCTTGGGACGCAAACCTGCCCCAATGGCCCCCAGGAAGGAGCTGGGAAGAAAGTGGCATAAGGTATCTTGCGCTGCCCTGGACCCTATATTCGACTTTCAGTCGGAGTACCTCTCCCCTGACATCGATGAAAATGTTTCTAGGTTGAACTCCACTCTCCTTAAAGCGATTGACTCTATTGCCCCCCAGGTTACCATCTCCTCCACTAGATCGCGACCCTCTGCTCCCTGGTTTTCCACCCCCCTTCGGGAGGAGAAAAGCAGATGTAAGGTTCTAGAACGCAAGTGGAGACTTAACTACGATCTTGATGCCAAACATCTTTATAAAACGGCCCTAAAACAATTCCTTAAACTTAAAAAAAGCGCGATGAAAGACCACTTTGCCGCTCAAATTAATAAAGCTAAAAATTCATCAAAAACGCTCTTTAGCATCGTTAAAGACTTTATTAACCCTCCGGCCAGGGCCCCCCAGAACACCGCTAGTCAGGCTCTCTGTGAGGGACTCTCAGATTTCTTTCTGGAAAAAATCAATAAACTCTGTGTCTCCTTTCCCACAGAGTTGGTCACCCAGTCTTCTCTCACTAGTCCCCCAGAGTCTCCGTCCTTCCATTCATTCAACAAACTCAACCAGGACGAGGCCATTAGACTACTCATTTGCTGTAAATCTGGTGCCCCCTCTGATCCTGTCCCCGCGAAAATCATGGGAGAACTGGCACCTTCACTTGCCTGCCCTTTCCTTTCCGTCTGGAATGCCTCCCTTCACCATGGCTTCTTCCCTACCTCCTGGAAGGAGGCATTGGTGATCCCCATTCTGAAAAAGGCAGACGCTGACCCCGCTGTCTTTACTAACTACCGTCCCATTTCCCTTCTTCCTAAACCCGCCAAGGTCCTGGAAAAAGCCGTACAGCTCCAACTTACGGAATACTTGGAAGATCATTCTCTGCTACACGGATCCCAATCCGGTTTCAGAGCCGGATTCAGCACGGAGACGGCCCTGCTGGAAGTATCTGAAACCATCCGAGAATGCGTGGACAGGGGCGAGGAGGCCATGTTGGTTCTCCTCGACCTGTCCGCAGCATTCGACACGGTCTCTCACCCCATCCTCCTTGACCGACTTAAGCAGATTGGCATAGGTGGCACTGCCCTCGGCTGGATCGAATCCTTCCTCTCCCACAGAAGTCAAAGGGTACTGCTACGTCCTTTTAAGTCAGAGAAAAAACCTCTGTCATGTGGGGTGCCGCAGGGCTCCGCCCTCAGCCCCCTGTTCTTCAACGTCTACCTGGCCCCCTTGGCCGACGTTGTGGAATCCTACGGAGTCAGGGTGGTCTCTTACGCTGACGACACACAGCTGGTGTTTTCCTTTAGGGACCACTCGGACTCCGCATTCCTCAAGTTCCGCCAATGCCTTAGTAACATCAGTGGCTGGATGACTGCGAACCACCTCAGATTGAATGCAGATAAAACTGAGGTCCTGTTTTTCAATCAGAAAACCCCTATCCCCTCTTCTTGGTGGTGGCCCTCAGCGCTTGACCCTGCGCCGTCCCCTGTCCACTCGGCGCGGAATCTTGGCTTCCAATTTGATGATTCCTTGTCGTGCAAAACCCAGATTAATAAAGTTACTTCCGCCTGCTTTATGAAACTTCGCATGATAAGAAAGATTCTACCCTATCTCCCCCTGGATTCCCGTCGCACTGTGACCAAGGCCCTCATCACGTCCCACCTGGACTATGCCAATAGTCTCTATGCAGGGGCTCCCCAGTACCTGATAAGCCGGCTGCAGATTGTCCAGAATGCTGCAGCCAGACTGATCGGTAACATCCCGTACCGTCAATCTGTCTCTGCCTACCGGAGAGAACTCCACTGGCTTCCAGTGGCTAGCCGTATTCAATTTAAGGTCCTCACTCTTACTTACCGAGCCGTCAACAACTACGGTCCTCCCTATTTGAAAAAACGGGTCTCGATATCCTGCTCCTCCAGATCCCTGAGATCCAATGACCTCCGCCTCCTGATCTCGCCCCGGTTCAGACTGACTAGAACCGGTGGCAGAGGTTTCAGTGTCATTGCTGCCAGACTGTGGAACTCCCTTCCACTCGAGCTGAGGTTCTGTCCTTCCGAAACAATCTTCCGAGCCAAACTTAAAACCTGGCTCTTCTCCGGACCCTAGCCTATCCATCTTCCCCTTTTTCTTCACTCCCCCTCTCCCTTGGCAGACCCTGAATTTCAGCGCCGGGACACCCCTTCGGGGGTAGCTGCACGCTCTACAAACTACATAAAATAAAAAAATAAATAAATATATGAGAGTGAGAGATTGGAAGAGTTCCTGTATAAATAAGTATGCGTTTCTATTGATAGAATTCACTTTTGATGCCCCACCCATCCCTATTTACATATGTGAGTTAGCATCATATGACTAACTGATGAAGTGTGCATATATACACGTGTTTGCATTATTCCTGCTTGTTACTCGATTATCCATTTATATGTGTGGCGATATTATTTTCTTAGCTTAGCTTCTGTGCCTCCATTTTGTGTATCTGAGGTTCCGTGACGATTTGAACCCGTGTTTTCAATATTGTCGGAAATACATAATATTGGTATCGGCAAACCGCAAATGATCCATTTAGCATATCCTGGTGTTTTCGCTACGCTACGAGCAAGAGCACTCCTTTTATGAGCACATTTCTGATCTACCCACGGCATCCATCTTAGATCATGGCAGCCATTTTGTATTTCTTGCCCTCACATACGCAATAACCTCTGATCACTTCATTTCGATTAAGGACACGCAGCCTTAGCCGGAGATTCACCCCTTTCATGACACGTGCACCTTAAACCAGATCACGCTGTAGCTGCATGACTCGACAAAGGCTGCCTCCTCTGCCCGAGGCCAGTCCTGTTAAACTGGTCTTCGTGTCCATTGTCCTGATCACGATTAGGCGGCCGAAGCCGGTAGCCTTGCCCATTTACAACCCACAAACATCTCTTATCCCGCTTTCCTATCTTCCACACCTGGCTCCGTTCCTTTCTTTCTGAATCTTTATTAGGGGGAGGTAACGAAATTTACGATGAGGCGGTCCGGCTCTTGAATGCAATATTGACAAGGGATTGTGATGAACTAGTGGGAACCCCTCTTCGTAGATGTTTTGTATCAGATTTTATCAACGACTCCTGTGTACGCCAAATATTTATTGTTTATGACACAAAGGTTTTGGGAATGTACCAACATGTGAAGAATTCGCCTGAAGGCCAAAATTTAGTATATAAGGAGCAACCCCTTTGTACAAGTTGAACAGGCTCCTAGTTACTGCCCATGCGTAGTTTCTGTGACTTCTGTGTCAATGCAGTAATAAACCTTTGGTCTTTGACGCCACCATCGAGAAGCCCGTGTTTCTGTTCATTTGTGCACCAAGGCAGGTGGAACTCCGGGGTCTTCGGGTGTTGTTCCCTGACACCTCTGGACGGAACCAAAAAGTCCAGAACTCCAATTGGCGCCCAACGTAGGGCGACGTCATTCGGTACCGGTCCAAAAGCCTGAAGAGTTCGAGAAGCTTCGTGTGAAGATTCCTGAGGGAGGCGCCCCACTTCATCGATCCCGGCATATCGCAAAAGTGGCCCGAAGTTCTCTTCCACGAGGGTTCCCGTTCAGGACGGCTGCAGTGGGCCGTTGCCTTGACCGTCGCCCTGTCTTGGACCCGAGGTGCAGTCCTTAGTACAGCGAAACGTGACGGGTTTCTCCTTGGTGACGTCTTCAGTGACTCAGTTAAGTATTTAGTGGTTGCTAGCTGGTTACTTTGTGAGGGTTGTTAAAACCTTTTTTGGTTCTTGGTTTGGTTTGGTTTCGTAAGATTGTCGCCGGTTGTTCTGGTTACGATAATCTATTTGGTTTAGTTTGGGTATCGATACATCAGTTCGTTTTGGTAGGCCTAAGTTCTTGGTTCAGGTGCACATATCTGTTTCTCGTTTTGTTTGTCTTGTGTTCCGGACTGAAAGATGGTAAGTCGGAAAAACTGTATGTTGTCTTGTTTTGGTTGCAACAGTGACTCACGATTGGAGGACTCATGTCTGGTTCCTCCGATTGGGACTCCCCTATATGACTTGTATTGTAAACATGGTGTGGGTCCTATATCTTATAATGAGGTGTGGGTCCGATACACTGAGAAAGATGGTGTCCTTAGTTGGCCACTGCATGGTAGTTTTGAACCCGAAATTCTTGACAATTTAGAAGCGAAGTTGTTTAGGAAGAAAGCCCGGCCGGCAATGTTTGATTCTTTCCGTTACTGGCGAAAAGAATCCAAACAGAGAGAAATGAAAAGGTTAAAAAGAGAACAGAAAGAGCAAGAAGAGTTGACTCTGGAACAAGCGGCTAAGCAGCTGCAGGTTAACGAGTGTGAGAAAGCCATAGATGTGGCCATTAGAGAGCACAATTTAGCGATTGACAAGTGCTATCCTGCCTTGCCATCGAAAACAGCTAAGATATTAGAGGATTCCGAAAACGATCCTCTGCTGTCTTATTTGTTACGGTCACCTCCACCGTATGCACAAGGTGCTACGGCTCCACTTGTACCGAATGTTCAATTGCCGGTTGCTGGACAACCTGGTGTTCCTGCTCCTGTCCCTCAGAATCAAGTTCCCGTACCTCCTGTGGTCAATGTAAATGTTCCTACGGCTCCTCCTTTTCCTGGGTTGCCGACTTCTATACCTGTATCTGTCTCGCTTACATCTACTGTCCCACAAACTATTTTTCTTGATACTCCTACTGTTCCGTTATCTGTTCCTACCTCTACTGTGTTCTCTACATCTGCGAGTGTGTTGACCCCACTTTCTGTTCGTCGAAGAATCACTGATTCTGTGTCCAGTATGCTATCTCCTTTCTATAAAACCTTAATTAAGACTCCTACTTCCGACTCTGTTCAAAGACGTAGTCAGCTTCCAAGTACTGAGGAACGGGGAATTTTAGATTCCACGGCTCTCAGATGGATTTCGAAGAGTAGAAGATATAGCACGAGGGATGTGCTAGATACATTTATGCAGTGGAAGGAACCAACACAACGGTATGTCTTTGATGAGATGTGCTCGTTGTTACGTGAGGAGATAGAAGAAGACGATGTTGAATCAAATTTAGAAGACTTAATTAAGGTTCAGAAAGAGTTTGCTGCAGGAATGATAGTGGGTGAAAATATAGAAGAAGCGATGGAACTGATTTTAAGTTATAGAAATGATCCATCACTTCGTTCGCCAAGAGATCTAGAGAAAGGTAAAATGAAATTAAGTCGCCAATATCCAATGAGGGAGGTTCCTCCAATTTGGTGCGAAGCTGTGCAAGCTGATAACGTTCGTGGTATTGTAGCTGCTCCAGCGCAATTCCAAAGGGTATGGATACACATTCCGTGGAAGCGAGCTGAAGTGCTAGCAGTGAAGCAGGCCTTGCCAGATCCGCGTAAGAATCCTGCTGGATACTATAAAGAATTAACACAGACAGTTGAGGCTTGTATAATGAACTTAGCGGACATTGATATGTTATTTGGCAATGTAGTTCCGCAACCAGTGTGGGCTAAAATTCGTAGAGAGGATCATCAAGCTGCTTTAGGTGGTGATTGGGCAGCTATCACTGCGGCGGATGGTCAGCAAACAGGTGGTGCAAAACCTGAACCCCTAATCGCTAATCTTCCAGGTAGGATAATCGATCTAATGAAGACTCTGATGCCCGCACTGCGTGTTAATTGGGACAAATTATCCGCATGCAGGCAGAAGAAAGACGAAAGTGTCTCCGACTTTTTCACGAGGTTCGAAGAGACTTTTGTAGATCATAGTGGTCAGGATATGAGCACAGAGGGAGGACAGAGACTGTTTGTCGATAAATTTGTGCATAATTTGTTACCTGAATTATGCAATAAATTAAAGGATTCAGAGAGTGCGTGGGCTGTTTCCACAACTGCGCAAATACTTGCAACTGCACAGTATTATGAAAATAGGGATAAAGAGGAAAAAGAGAAATCAGACAAGAAAACGAAGGATTTAAAGACTAAAGTTCTTTTGCAACAGGCATATCCGCCTCGCATGAATCAGACTAATACGCAACAAGGTTCGTATCAAAGGACAGATTATAGTTCATCGAGACCTCAATATCAGTGGAACCAGGGCGCGTACTGTAAGAAAGAGGGTCACTATAAGAATGAATGTCCGATCTTAGCGCAAAATAATGCAGCAGCAGCTCAGAGAGGTCGTGGTGGTTTTGTGCAGAATTCTAGAGGTCGAGGACGAGGTACTATGCCTCCACAAACGAATGATCGTCCTTCCAATCACTTTGATCAACGAAATGGACAGTCTACTCAGCAAAATAGATCTCAACAATATCTTGTTGAAGACTATTGTGAAGTGGATGAGGGATTTCAGCAAAATGGGTACTAGGACAGCCATGGACAGAGAGAGGGAGTAGTATCAGTTCCAGTGGATCAGAATGGGCCTTATGTCGCAGTAGTAACATCAGGTGCAGTCGAACCGTTTCTGTTGGATACTGGTGCCGCAAAAAGTTCTATAATTCATGCGAAACTCCCTGGCGCACCTTTGTCCGGCTTAACAAATGTTTCTGTAGGTTTTTCAGGCGCCCCTGTTTACAACCCTATATCTGGTCCTTTGTCTATTTCTGTGGGACCGTGTCAATTGAAAGCACCTCTAATTTTGACGACAGGTTGTAATGAAAATCTGCTTGGTTTAGACTTGTTAAAACGACTATATGCGACATTATACTGTTCTCCAGAAGGAGTACAGCTTACATTGGGTAAAAATATCACTTCTCCGATGTACTTGTCAATGGATGCACTCCCACCAGAGCAGCGTTCACTCCCTGATTCTCTTTGGGCGACTGGTCCTAATGATGTAGGCCTCCTAGAAATACCACCCTATGTGGTAACTCTGAAAGCAAATGTAAAATTTCCAAGAATTACGCAATATAGAATATCTAGTGAAGGTGAGCGTGCACTTTTATTGATTGTGCAAGATTTGATTAAGAAAGGTGTAGTTGAAGAAACTAGAGGAAATGTCTGTAACAGTCCTGTATTACCGATTTTGAAGCGAACTGATCCCACAAAGCCTCCAGTGTATAGGTTTGTCATAGACCTCAGAGAAGTTAATAAGATTGTGGTCCCGCAGTTTCCTGTGGTTCCAGACATTACTGCCTTGTTAGCATTGATTCCTGCTACAGCTACTTGGTTCTCAGTCATCGACTTGAAGAATGCCTTTTTCAGCATTCCGATAGCCGAGGAAAGCAGAGATATTTTCGGCTTCTGTCTTGGAGGTCGAAGTTTCAGATTTAAACGCGCTCCACAAGGCTATTGTGAGAGCCCATCTATTTACAGTCAAGCATTAAAAAGCCAGTTAGATTCCTTTGTCCTTCCTCCAAGTTCTGCCCTAGTACAGTATGTAGATGATCTTTTAGTGGCTGCCGATGACAAGGAAACTTGCAAAACAGCTACGATCTCGTTATTGCATCATTTGTCTAAATTGAATCACAAGGTATCACCTTCGAAAATGCAATACTGCTGCCAAGAAGTGACCTACCTAGGTCATCTCTTGTCAAAGGAGGGAAGGAAGTTGACCCCAGAGAGAATAAAAGCAATTACGCAGATGAGTGTTCCACGCACACAGAGAGAAGTACGTGCCTTTCTAGGTATTACCTCTTACTGTAGGCAGTGGATCCCAAATTTTTCTCTTTTAGCGAAACCATTGGTAGCCTTGACTGGGAAAAATGTTCCGAGTCCGGTGCCATGGTCTGATGAATGTCAAGAGAGTTTTACTGAATTACGAAAAGCATTGTGTTCAGCTCCTGTATTGGGTACACCTGATTACAGTAAACCATTCACGCTCTACGTTCACGAGAGAGAAGGTTGCGCGTTGAGTGTTCTGACACAGAAGTTTGGTGATAAACAACGCCCTTGTGCGTATTTCTCATCAACATTAGACCCGGTAGCCAGAGCGTTGCCTAGTTGTTTGAGAGCTACAGCGGCAGCTGCGGCTTCCATTCAACAATCTGCTGGTTTGGTGATGAACAACATGCTAGTAGTCATGGTTCCTCATGCAGTGGATACACTCATGAATCGAACGAAGACTCAACACCTTACCAGTGCGAGACTATCTGGTTATGAGCTGACATTACTAGCGAGTCATATTCAGATCAAAAGATGTAATGTATTGAATCCAGCAACGCTGTTGCCGACTGATCAAGAGTCGAGTGATTCCGAGCCACATGATTGTTGTTTTAAAACGGAGGAAGAGACAAAAGGACGAATTGACTTGAAGGATACTCCATTATCAGATCCGGATGGTACGCTGTATGTGGATGGATCATGTTTTAAATTGGAGAATGGTGATGTGACTGCTGCTTACGCAGTAACGACTTTGAAGACGATTGTGGAGACTGCAAGAGTGAGTCAGAATTCTGCCCAAGCTGCAGAATTAATAGCTCTAACGAGAGCGTGTGTATTAGCTAAGGGAAAGAGAGTGAATGTGTTTACAGATAGTCAGTACGCATTTGGCGTGGCCCATAGTTTTGGCCGTTTGTGGAGAGAAAGAGGTTTCATTACGTCCCATGGGACTAAGATTCAACATGGTCAGCTAGTTAACGACTTGTTGGAATCTCTAACCTTGCCGACTGAAGTTGCGATTGTAAAGTGCAGTGCTCATAAAGCAATCACGGATGATGTTGGTCGTGGAAATGCTTTTGCTGATGAAACTGCTAAACAGACAGCTAGAGACACGATGAGCAGAATGTATGTTGCTACGTCTGCAAGATGGATTGCTGAGTCTGGAATGTGTGAGGATACTATGGAAAGTGTGAAAGAGATTCAGAAAGAAGCAACTGAGGAGGAAAAACGTGTATGGAAAGAAAGTACGGGCAAGTTGGACTCAAATGGATGTTGGATTGATTTGACAGAACAGCAGCGTTGGATGTTGCCTGATGCGTATGTGCTTGCAGTGGTGACGATGGCGCATGGAGTAGCGCATATAAGTTCTAAAGGAATCTGTAAGATGTTGGCTCCGGTCTGGAAGAATGATGGGATCAGTAAGTGTGCAGAGAGAGTGGTGAAAAATTGTATGGTATGCCTGATGCATAATCCTGGCAAGGGAACTCCAACCCCTGCTGGTCACTTCGCTCCTCCTTCATGCCCCTTTGAAGTGATTCAGTTAGATTTCATTCACATGGATCGCTGTAATAATTTGAAATATGTCCTGGTGGTAGTCTGTGCTTTTTCCAGGTGGATCGAAGCATACCCACTAAAGGACAACACTGCCCTATCAACCGCCAAAATTCTTCTCAAAGAATATTTCCCTAGGTTTGGAATGCCACGGATTGTATGGTCAGATAACGGAAGTGAGTTTATAGGGAAAGTTATGCAGCGTGTGTGTGCCGGCCTAGGTCTGAAACAGAAGTTCCACAGTGCGAACCATCCCCAGTCTGCTGGTTTAGTGGAGGGTTACAATGGCACCCTCAAGCTGAAACTAGCTAAAATACAAGCATCCACAGGTTTAGCCTGGCCAGACGCACTTCCTTTGGCTTTGTTATCAACGAGAGCAACCGTACATTCTAGAGTGGGGCTTAGCCCTTATGAAATAGTGTTTGGCCGCCCGGCAAATATTTGGGGTGTGCCGAGGCCTAAGGAATTTTGTTCTCTAGAATATCCTATGTTGATAGACTACCTTTACGACTTGACTGCTAAATTGAGTCTTATTCACCAACAGGTTTTCGATGCTTTACCAAAGCCTCCGGAGAGTCCAGGGCATCAGCTGAAACCAGGAGACCAAGTCGTCATTAGAAACTTCGCGAGGACGAAGAACCTTCAGTCGAGATTCGTCGGCCCCTTCCAGGTCCTGCTCGTAACAAGAACAGCAGTTCGTGTGGCCGGTCGCAAGCATTGGGTGCACGCGTCTCATGTAAAGCGTGTACCCTTGCCACTTCCTTACGACGACTGGGTGAAGAAGGGAATTGGTTCCTCCGAATTTGAAAGCACGCCAAAGTTCATCCCTTTCAGCGATGCCGAATTGATCACTGACACTCCAAGCTCTGACTCTCCTTCTGAAAAGACTCCTTTAAACTCTGAACATTTGTCACTTGCATCAGAAAAGACTCTGTCATCTGCGAACTTGAACACTGCAACAGCTACCAGTGAAAAACTATTTGCCGATCAAACAGTACCTGCAAAGCAAAGATATAATCTACGAAATCGTAAAATGGACAAATAAAGCAGGCAACTGCCCATTGTGATGTTTTGAAATTTTGAACTTTTGCCTTCAGCCAGGAAGTTTGCTATTGTTTTTTTGTTTTAAAATTGCCTTGCCGTCTGGGTAGCCGTAGGGTCGTGGCTGTGTGCCTAGTTGAATCTGCGGGGGTCTGACACAAGGTCGATCTTTCTGTTGGTTCTGGGAACTCCCAGGGCTGGTAGAGGCATTTTCATCTACGTACACATCATCAGTGGTCGCGAGCGGATTGTAGAAGATGGAGCTTCCTGCGCTGCAACGAGAAAACGTGATTTATGTTCGCAGAAACAGACTTTACAGAATCCTTCATAGCAAATGCTTTTTGATGCAATGTGCCATTACATTCTTGATTGTTTTAATAACATTGGTGGGTGGAATCGTTTTCAGTGTAAATTTGATTTTTGTGCCAGCTACTACAGTACCTCCCCTTGATCCTGCTACTTCTACTGTTTCTTCTATACACTCTTTTCACTCGTTTCCTGAACATGAGCAAGCCCGACGCTCAGAATTCATTAATAACACTTTTGTACAGCTCTTGCATCAACACCAACTGGTAGTTAACACTACAGACTGCTGGGTGTGTGGCTTGATACCCCACACTATGGATAAAGGTATTCCCTATCTGGTTTTGCCTTTCAGCTACAATGGATCATTTCAGGCCCTTCAAACCATCTTTGCTTATGCCCTTGAAACCTATCCTCCGCGTCCACCACGTTCTACTAAATATAACTCTGCCAACAAAGCTTTAGTCCAGGGAATTATTGACATGATCAAGGACGTCAATAATACTCCATCTTACCCTAGAGACGAATTGCGAGTATATTTGAGTTGGAATTCTTCAGAGTATCGCCTTAGTTTGGGAGAAAGCAAACGTAAAAGCTCAACTCCAATCTGGGTCGTACCTCACCGAGGTCAGGTCTGTTTGCAAGGGAATGGGAGAAATCCGAGAGCTCAGCTAGGGAGGAGTGAGTGCGTAGAGACTTATGTGTTTCCGGCTAACTCTTCCCCTGCCTTTCTTACTGCTAGGGGTACCTACTTCATCTGTCAAGACAGAGCTTATACATGGTTGCCAGCTGACTTTTCAGGTTCATGTTATATAGCTCGGTTGTTACCTCCAACATACACTGCTTCATCTGACTACCACAAGACCAGAGTAGCGAGAGGTGTCTTCAGCAAGGAAGATACTGCTGGTCAGGAAGCTGGAGACTTCTTCAAAGGCTTCCTTCCGTTTTGGGGGCCTATGGCCAATAGTAGAAACATACGTCAGCTAACACGGGTAGTTGAATCTACTATTACCGAAACTGCTGGTGCCCTTAGCAATCTGACAGCTGAGCTTCAGGCGGATAGACTCATGACGTTGCAGAACCGTATGGTTCTAGACGTTATACTTGCAGATCGAGGTGGGGTATGCAGAATGATCCAATTGAGCTGCTGTGTCTTTATTCCTAATAATGCTCCAACAGTCTATGAGGCGATCTCTAAGCTACACAAGATTTCCGACTCTATACACGTAGACAAGGAAAACTGGTCCTTCATGGAGTGGTTTTGGACTCTGATCTCAGCGTGGGGATGGAAGGTTCTAATGGTCATTGGTGTCATCTTAGTATTCCTATTCTCATGTTGCCTGATTATCCAGTGTGGTCCTGCTCTGTGTAGTCTTTGTGCTGCAACTTGTCTTAAAAAACCACCTGCGTTTGGAGAAAAGGCACGAGAAAGGATGATGATACAACAGCATGTCACTGACCTGATGAGCATAGAATTAGATTCAGACACAGATTGAGTAATTGCCTATTTATTTATTTATTTATTTATTTAGCATACTTATAGAGCGCAAACCTGTCACCCAGAGGGCATCCTGGCGCTTTGATCAGAGAACCCCCGCACTAGACAGCACAGACGCACAACCATTACTTGGGAAAGAGATAGGTCTTTAAAGCCTTCCTGAATGGAAGATAGTCCTGGTAGCTCCTAAGAGTGAGTGGGAGAGAATTCCACAATTTGGCTGCCGCCACTCTAAATGAGCGGCCACCCATCCTCACTCTTTGAAACCTAGGCACCACCAGAAGGTGAGCCGATGACGACCGCAAAAGCCGTGGGGCAGAGTACCATGCAAACATGTTTTGTAACGGGATAGAGCCTAGTAGGTGTACCGCTCTGAACACCAAACAGGCCGCTTTAAATTGGACCCGTAGATCTACCGGGAGCCAGTGCAGATCGCGAAGCGCAAGAGTAGAAGAACTAGATCTGGGTCGTGAGAGGGCCAGTTTAGCAGCCATATTCTGCACCCTCTGCAGCTTCCCTATCAAGTTTTTTGGGGCCCCCAGGAGAAGACCATTGCAATAATCAAGCCGGCTTAAAATAGTCCCACGGACTATTTCCGGCCTGGACTGGGCGGGGAGCAGAGGCAAAACTCTGCGTAGCATACGGAGCAGCATCATACATGTACCCGTGGTTTTGTTGACATGTAGGTCTAATTGTAAGTTAGGGCCAAACATGACCCCTAAATTACGAGCTGACTCCGATGCCAACACTGGTTCGGAAAAAGTGCTAGGCCAGAAATCGGTGGGTAGAGCCCGCGGGATCCGATCAGTGGAGCAGTGGAGCACCTCCGTCTTCGAGCTATTGAATTGCAAAGAATTTGCTCGAAGCCAATCCGCTGTAGCTGCCATACAGCGATGGAAGGTGCTCAGCGAAATCGCATTGTTCCCTTCCAAGGAAAACACCAGCTGAGTGTCATCGGCATAATTAAATGCCGAGACCCCAAAAGATTTTATTAGCTGGACAAGTGGACGAAGGTACAGGTTGAACAATATCGGGCTGATGGCCGAGCCCTGTGGCACCCCTGTCCGATTTTCCTTGGCTCCGAGCTGAAAGGCGGAAGTGACACCAGCTGTTGCCTGCCCTCAAGATATGAGATCAGCCAGTCTCTGGCCCCCTCACAAATCCCGCACTCTTCCAGCCTCCTAGCCAGGGTCCGATGGCAGACCGTGTCGAACGCGGCCGACATGTCGAGCAGCACCAAAAAGGCTGCCCGACCACTGTCGACACGCGAACGCAGATTGTCCAGCACGGTCACAAGTGCGGTCTCCGTCCCATGACCAGGTCGGAAGCCAAACTGGTCCTCATCGAACCACCCGATGTGTTCCAGGTAGCCGGAAAGAGAGCGAGTTACCCATTTCTCTAAGATCTTAATAGGAAAGGGAAGTAGGGAGATCGGCCTATAGTTGGAAAGGCCGGCTGGATCCAAGGTTGGCTTTTTTAGCAGCGGCGACACCACTGCTAGCTTCCAGCAATCTGGGACAGACGCCGATTTCAAAGATTGCAGACAGATTGAAAACAAAGGCGGGAACAAAAATTTGGGGGGCAGTGGGTCAAGCGGGGAACCAGATGACACCATGGAAGCCGTTTTACAAAATTCTTCAAAGGACGGGAGGGGGAAAGAGTTCAACCGTGGTGGACTGGGTGAGGTTCTCAACTCCCCCGACCCAGGTACCAAAACGGCCGTCTGGGGTCGACTGGGTGAGCAGCCCGGAGCTCCCAGATCAGAGCCTCCAGTGTGCGTCTGGGGTCGACTGGACTGCTCCCCCGGAGCTCCCACACCAACCGGCTGGGGTCGACTGGGTGAGCTGCCCGGAGCTCCCAGATCGGAAGCGCCAGTGACCGTTTGGGGTCGACTGGGCTGCTCCCCCGGAGCTCCCATACCAACCGGCTGGGGTCGACTGGGTGAGCTGCCCGGAGCTCCCGAAACGGAAGCGCCCGTGACCGTCTGGGGTCGACTGGGCTGCTCCCCCGGAGCTCCCATACCAACCGGCTGGGGTCGACTGGGTGAGCTGCCCGGAGCTCCCAAAACGGAAGCGCCAGTGACCGTCTGGGGTCGGCTGTGCTGCTCCCCCGGAGCTCCCACTACGACCTGCTGGGGTCGACTGGGTGAGCTACCCGGGGTTCCACGCCCCCTGTCCGCGAGGCTAGCAGGGCAGGCCTCCTCAGTTGCAGGAAGTGTTAGGCCAGCCAGGATCTTGGCGGTCTTCTCCTCAAAAGCCAACGCCAGCGAGTCGCATAAAGCCTGAGAGGCCCGCACTGAGTTAGCCGCACAGACCGGGTGGGACAAGTCCTTAACAATTTTAAACAGGGCTTGGGATTTATTAGGCGCCTGTAATAAGGACGTTTGTATAAAGGTCGCCTTAGCCTGCTTGATCTGCTCCTTATAACCTCTCAGTGCAAGTCTAAACAAGGCTTTAGCCGAGGGGGAATACTCCCTTCTCCATGCTCTCTCTGCCCGTTTGCAGCTCAGCTTCAGATGTTGTAACTCCACTGTATACCAAGGAAAGGCCCGATTCACCCTCGCTCTTGCTTTCCGAAGTGGCACGATGTTATCGAGTGACTCGGTAATAGACCGGCAGAAGGAGGAGTAGCTGTCTTCCACTGAGTTCCTCAGGTCAAAACTGGCAGATAACAAAGGGGGCAGTGGGGCTAGACTGAGCAGTTTGGACCACGGTCGACCCATTTGCGAGAATCCTACCCCTGCAACCTCCGGGGGGTTATTCCCGAGGCATAAAGAGAAGACCACCAGCGCGTGATCCGTCCAGCATTGGGGAAGGATGTCAATGATCGCCGCTAAGTGGGCGCCTGCGAAAATAAGATCGAGCATATGACCGCCCCTATGAGTCGAGGAGCCAACCAGTTGTTGCAGATGAATGTCGGCCAAAGCTTGGCAAAGTGAAGTAAACGCTCCATCTGAAGGACCCCCCTGCCAGAGATTAAATGGGCAAAAGGAGGGTCTGAGGTTCCGTGACGATTTGAACCCGTGTTTTCAATATTGTCGGAAATACATAATATTGGTATCGGCAAACCGCAAATGATCCATTTAGCATATCCTGGTGTTTTCGCTACGCTACGAGCAAGAGCACTCCTTTTATGAGCACATTTCTGATCTACCCACGGCATCCATCTTAGATCATGGCAGCCATTTTGTATTTCTTGCCCTCACATACGCAATAACCTCTGATCACTTCATTTCGATTAAGGACACGCAGCCTTAGCCGGAGATTCACCCCTTTCATGACACGTGCACCTTAAACCAGATCACGCTGTAGCTGCATGACTCGACAAAGGCTGCCTCCTCTGCCCGAGGCCAGTCCTGTTAAACTGGTCTTCGTGTCCATTGTCCTGATCGCGATTAGGCGGCCGAAGCCGGTAGCCTTGCCCATTTACAACCCACAAACATCTCTTATCCCGCTTTCCTATCTTCCACACCTGGCTCCGTTCCTTTCTTTCTGAATCTTTATTAGGGGGAGGTAACGAAATTTACGATGAGGCGGTCCGGCTC
The DNA here is from genome assembly GCF_964263255.1 of Lissotriton vulgaris. Taxonomy (NCBI): domain Eukaryota; kingdom Metazoa; phylum Chordata; class Amphibia; order Caudata; family Salamandridae; genus Lissotriton; species Lissotriton vulgaris. The sequence goes on along the minus strand of NW_028250355.1, from coordinate 225,215 downwards.
TTGAATGCAATATTGACAAGGGATTGTGATGAACTAGTGGGAACCCCTCTTCGTAGATGTTTTGTATCAGATTTTATCAACGACTCCTGTGTACGCCAAATATTTATTGTTTATGACACAAAGGTTTTGGGAATGTACCAACATGTGAAGAATTCGCCTGAAGGCCAAAATTTAGTATATAAGGAGCAACCCCTTTGTACAAATTGAACAGGCTCCTAGTTACTGCCCATGCGTAGTTTCTGTGACTTCTGTGTCCCTGCAGTAATAAACCTTTGGTCTTTGACGCCACCATCGAGAAGCCCGTGTTTCTGTTCATTTGTGCACCAAGGCAGGTGGAACTCCGGGGTCTTCGGGTGTTGTTCCCTGACACCTCTGGACGGAACCAAAAAGTCCAGAACTCCATAACTCTCTGTGGCTGCGAGTCGCACTCGCTCATCTGCCCCTCCCGTAGGAATAGGGGATTTCACTAAGACAGCAGTTTTTGTTTCTCAGCTTACTGTGGCCGAAACTAACAAGTCTTGTTATCAGTAATGTTCTCATACTCTGAGACGCTGAAGCCTAGCTCCACGGCCTTGAGTAAAGATAGCGATGTATCCCTTGCAGGTGCAGATGCCTACTGTATGAGGACATTGTTCCCCTGTCTGGGTTTCAGTAATTTTCCAGAAGGGGCGTACCCTAATGAACTGTGTTGCATTATAATGTACTGCTGTGATGAAGAGAGTCAGTCCTCTCGACGCACTCTTTGGGGTGATGATCGAACAGGGCCCTCTCATATGGGAGTTTGTGGCCTAATAAATATAATTGTTTATTCTTCTCCACTGTCCGGCTGACTTCTTACAGAATTACTATAGGTGAGTGTGGTAAGTCACTCGGGTGGATTTGAGCCACGCTTATCAGATGGCGCCCGAACAGGGACCCCGCGATAAAGATCTTTCTCACCCGTAGGTGGGTAGCAGAAGACCGGGGACCCGCTGGTCGGCACGGTGGGCCCAGGTACCCATCTGATGCCGAGCTTGGTTCTCGCAGCGCTGCCCCACCCTGCTGATCGGGAGAGGTCCCGGTCCGGATCTTACGCCGGGGTCCAGAAGGCGGAACTCGGAGCTGACCGTGTTGGTCCTGGCAGCCGGAGGTGGAGAACAGTAGAGGTCGGTACCGCCTACGGAAGGTGAGTGGTCCACCTGTGATTGTTCAAGGAACTGGAGTGTTCCGGGAGACTAGGGTGTCTCCAGTGGTTTGAGGAGCCGGTGTGCTCCTGGGGCTAGTGTGCTCCGGGGAACTCAGAGTGCGAGCAGGCGCTCTGACAGATTTGACGAGGTTGGGAGAATATGTGGATATATTGTTTGAAGTCATCCGACCGGGTGGTACTGTGGTGAAGGCGTGGCTCATTACGGGTGGACTCCGGAACTCACCCTGAACTCCTAGAGTGGTGGTTCAGTGGAGGTGAGCCCTGGGTCTTCCGTGGTAAAGTGCGCAGCGATCCATAGTGCCGCACGGGGAGCGGATGTGTTCTCCATCCTCAGAACAGTTACTGTACTGTTCGGTCTGCGGTAGGGTCCAGGTTCCCCAGGACTTGGTCGACGGGCCTTGTCCCATTTGGTAACACGTGTTTGGAAGAATTTTATATGTATATGTGTATGTGTATATGATTCCCAATGTTTATTGTATGTATGTGAACGAGCTCGAGCTAGCGATTCAAGGTAACGATTTTTGTGAAGAAGTGTTTTATTTTACACCGAAGTAGAGATGCCGTGTTTCAGTAAATTACGATGTTTTGGATGTTGTTGTCGTCCCTCATAATCAGATCCCAGGTTGTCGGAGAGTCAACCTGCACCCCCTGAGGGAACTCCAAGTTTTGATATGTATGTCAAGCATGGATTGCCCCCAATTATGTTTGGCACTTTATGGCACAGGTATACCGCTGATAATGTGGATTTGCAGTGGCCCTTGACGGGTTCTTTTGAAGAAGCTAAATTGGACTATGTGCAGGACAAATTGTTTGCTAAGCGTAGCCGTCAAAGCATGTTCGATTCTTTAGGAGTGTGGCAAAACGAAGCTAGACAACGTAAGTTGAGAGAAGAAAAGGAGACTTTTAAAAAGTCCGCGAAGACTATGGCGCAGAAAGCGAGAGAACATACCAAGAATGAGAATGAGCAGAGTTTGGAGCGCACAGACAGGCTTTACAGGTTGAAAGAAAATAAAAGTTATGTAGTGCGAGAGGATGAACAAAATGAAATGGAAGATCTTTTGACTACTCGACCCCCTCCTCCTTATGCCCCGCAGTCATTGTATCCCTCTCTGCCAGCTCCCGCCTCTACAAGTGGGGATCCAGGTCCATTGGCAAGTGCCCCGCACCAACATGGCGCAGCGATTTCCCCGCCCCAACATCCCAAGTTTCTTTGCTCCAGACCACTTCACTCGTTCCCTCCCAATTTTCTCTGGCACTCCCTACTGTTTCGGCCAGTACCACCCCTAGTCAGGAGATGTTAACGCCGAGTCGAGGCGCAGGTAGTGGACTGCTCTCACAGGTACGAAAGTTGCTTACGCGTTCTACAGTTGGTTTGGATGAGAAAAGCATAGTGGCCAACCAGGCATGCCAGTGGGCTAGGAATAACATTTACTCGTATGAGGACATTTGGTCCACAATGAAAGATTTTGAGCCTTTGATGCAACAGCATGCTTTGTGGCATATGGCGAATGTATTAATACCACTGTGGGAGCAGGGATATGGAGGTGTGGCTCCGGCGACTTTACGAGATATACAGAGCGGAGCTTACAGAACGAATACTGGAGTGAAGGAGGTGATGAGCAGTCTACGTGCCCTATTACAGTATAGGAATGAATTACCCTCAGCAGGTGTGCCCCATTTTCCAGGTATACATCCAATACGCGAGGTGCACCCTATCTTTCATCCCGAGATACCCGAGATGGTAGATCCGGTCACGAGGGCTGTCACCAGGAACAGGGTAGATGCACATTTCCAGGAGCAATGGGTGTATACACCATGGAAGAGAAGTGAGGTACTGGCTCTAAAAGCCCAGTTGCCAGATTCTAGAAAGAACCCGACTGCATACTATAAGGAGCTGACGGAAGCTGCGTCTTCCACAGTAATGACATTAGCTGACGTTCAACTGTTTTTTGGGCTCCTGGTCCCAGTCGATATATGGCGACAGGTGAAGGGTACAGATCATTCGGAAGAATTGGGTGGTACGTGGCAGGAGTTGTAGGATTGGGATAAGGAACGTAAGCCAGGTGAAAAGCCGAAGGCTGAGGTTTTGGCGTTGCCGGGGCGAATAATAAAGTATATGCACACTCTCATTCCTCCGAAGAAGGTAGATTGGGACAAATTGACGGCTTGTAAGCAGAAAAAGGATGAGGCGTCTCGGACTTCTTTACGAGGTTTGAAGAGACGTTTATGGACTTCAGTGGGCAGGATGTGTCACAGGATGGGGGGTTGCGACTTTTTGTTAACAGGTTTGTGATGAACTTATTGCCTGAAATTTCAGCAAGGTTACAAGCGTCGGAGAGTACGTGGATGACGTCCTCTCCCTCCGGTATTCTCAGTATGGCCCAGTATTATGAACACAGAGAAAATGAATGTAAGGACAAGCAGGAAAAGAAGGCTAAGGATTTGAAGACGAGGGTTTTGCTACAGCAGGTGTCTAGGGGTCGAGGGAGAGGTGCTGCTCCGGGACGGGGAGGTGGCGGCTATGGCAGAGGTGAAAGTAGGGAAAGATTAGGACCGGATCAGTGTGCGAAATGTAAGCAAGAGGGACATTGGTGGAGGGATTGCCCTCTGTTTCAGTCGAATGGTGGTTCAGGACGAGGTCGAGGAAGAGGCAGTGGTGATTCCGGGAGGCAGAATGCGCGGTCAGATGGAGGCGGGAGGCCAGGAAGAAATTACTTTGATAATGGTGCGGACAGACAACAGCTACAGAGGGGCGGTGGTCAGTATTACAATGATGATTACTCTATGGACGATTTGACGGGGTTCTCCCATAACTAGGACAGCGTAGGACAGAGCAAGGGACCGGTGCCTGTGGAAGTTGATCAGAGGGGACCCTATGTCGAGGCAGACTTATTGGGGTCTCAGCAAAAAATTTTAGTGGATACGGGTGCAACGAAAAGTTCAGTGGCTCATTCTCGGGTCCCCGGGGCGGCTCTGTCTGGCAAAAATAATATTTCTGTGGGTTTTTCAGGTACCCCGGTGGTTAGCCCCATTTCCAAGCTCCTTACATTAACGATTGGTCCTTTTACTGTTGATTCACCGTTTTTACTGACATCAAATTGTGGAGAAAATTTACTTGGTTTAGATTTATTGAAGAGATTGCACGCCACCATTTACTGTTCTCCGGATGGTGTATACCTCACGCTCGGCCCGACTGTTGCTCGCCCTCTACATTGTTTCTCTAAAGACGACCCACTTCCACCTGAATTTGATGGGATACCCGACAGCTTGTGGGCTACGAATGATACAGATGTGGGTAAAATGGATATTCCCCCAGTGACAATAAAGGTTAAGGTGGGAGCGAAACTACCGAGGGTCCCCCAGTACAGAATTCCAAGGGAGGGAGAGAAAGCCCTATTGCAAATAATACAAGATTTGATTCGGTCCGGTGTAGTGGAAGAGACAGATTCGAACATATGTAACAGCCCAATACTACCGATCCTTAAAAGGCGGTCGCCTGAAGCTACGGATAGAAGTCCTGATGTATATAGGTTTGTGATTGATTTGCGCCATGTGAATAGAGTAGTGGAACCACAATACCCGGTGGTCTCGGACATCACTACGATATTGACAATGATTCCCCCATCTGCTAAATATTTTTCTGTTCTGGACCTGAAGAATGCTTTCTTCAGTATTCCAGTACATGAGGACAGCTGTTATCTATTCGGATTCTCATTGGCTGGACGAAGCTTTAGGTTTAAAAGAATTCCCCAAGGTTACACTGAAAGTCCGAGTATATATAGTCAAGCACTAAAGGCACAATTGGATGAATTGGAACTTCCACCTGGCAACGTTCTGTTGCAGTACGTGGATGATATCCTAATTGCATCGGACGACGAGAAGGGTTGTCGGGATGCTACACTGAAATTACTGCATCATTTGGCAAAAAGGGGGCATAAGGTGTCCCTTCCAAAATTTCAATATTGTCGAACGGAGGTTACCTACCTAGGCCACCTCCTTTCGAAAGGGGGGAGGAGACTGACGCCAGAGCGCATAAAGGCGATAACTAACATGAAGGTACCTAACACGCAGCGAGAGGTGCGCGCGTTCTTGGGCATAACATCGTATTGCCGCCAGTGGATACCTAATTATGCGTTACTAACAAAACCCCTATTGTATCTGACTACCAAGGAAGTGCGCGAACCCCTACCCTGGACCCCTGCATGTCAGGAAGCGTTTGAGTCATTAAAAACAGCTTTATGTTCTGCACCCGTTCTGGGAACACCTGATTACCAGAAGCCTTTTGTTCTTTACGTACACGAGGCGGAAGGTTGCGCGTTGTCTGTCTTAACACAATGTTTCGGAGGGAAACAGAGACCCTGCGCGTACTTTTCTGCGATGCTCGACAATGTGGCTAGAGCGCTGCCGAGCTGTCTGAAGGCCACGGCGGCTGCTGCAGTCTCTATAAGACAATCGGCAGGGCTCGTATTGGGTTCAGATCTCACAGTAATGGTACAGCATGCTGTGGACATTTTACTAAACAGAACACAGACACAGCATTTAACGAGTGCTCGTCTTACCGGCTATGAGATGACCCTCTTTGCACCCCATGTGACGATAAAAAGGTGTGCTACACTGAACCCTGCCACATTGTTACCTATCCCCACGGATACAAAGGATGATGACATACACGACTGTTTGTTTCGGACAGAAGAAGAGACTAAAGGGAGGGTGGATCTGACGGACAAACCCTTAGACGAACCGGACGGGGAGTTGTATGTGGATGGGTCTTGTTTCAAACTTGCAGATGGTACATCGACAGCAGCGTATGCAATAACGACATTACAGACGGTAGTGGAGACCTCTAGAATACCTTACAATTCGGCCCAGGCTGCAGAGATCATAGCTTTAATGAGAGCATGTGAACTGAGTGAGGGATTGGATGTTAACATTTATACTGACAGCCAATACGCCTTTGGCGTGGCTCATAATTATGGGCGACTGTGGGCAGAACGGGGATTTCTGACCTCACATGGACAACGCATACAGCATGGTCCGCTGATATTACGACTGTTAACAGCACTGACGTTACCCAAGCGACTGGCTGTGATAAAATGTAGCGCACACAAGACAATAGTGGATGATGTGGGACGGGGCAATGCCTTTGCAGATCAAACGGCAAAAGAGACTGTTCGGGAAAAATTACCACAAATGTTTGTGGCAGGTCCGGCTAGATGGGTGCCAGACGTTAACATGTTTGCAGATACTGTACAGAGTGTGAGAAATATACAAGAGAAAGTGACTGAAGATGAACTGAGGACATGGAAGGATGGTGGGGGGCGATTGGATGCTGACGAATGTTGGACAGATGTGACCGACAAGAGACGATGGTTACTCCCGAACGCATACGTCCTCCCAGTGGTGACGATGGCTCATGGGCCTGCACATATTAGCGCAAAAGGCATATGCAAGCTGCTGGACCCAGTGTGGAGCAACAAAAATATCTCTAAAGTGGCGACTCACTTGGTCCGACAGTGCATGGTATGTTTGAGGCACAATCCAGGAAAAGGTACCCCTGTCCCAGTGGGAAATTTTGCACCTCCCTCTTTCCCTTTTGAGGTGATTCAGATGGATTTTATTGAAATGGAAAGGGTTAACAATCTTAAATACGTCTTGGTGGTTGTATGCGCTTTCAGCAGATGGGTGGAGGCATTTCCAACAAAAGAATGCACAGCTATTTCTACTGCTAAAGTGTTGATTAAAGAATATTTTTCCCGCTTCGGATTGCCTAGGGTGATCTGGAGTGATAACGGTACATCCTTCAATGCAGAATTAATTAAACAGATATGTAAAGGTTTGCAGATTTCTCAAAAGTTCCACTCGGCCTTACACCCCCAGGCAGCGGGACTCGTAGAAAGATTTAATGGAACGTTAAAACTAAAGATGGCCAAGATACAGGAGAGTACGGGACTCCGTTGGCCAGACGCCCTTCCTTTAGCCCTGCTCTCTACCAGAGTAACGGTCAACTCCAAAACGGGTGTCTCCCCTTACGAGGTGGTATTTGGCCGCCCGGCCAACGTTTGGGGAGTACCCAGGCCTAATTGTTTTTCTGAAATTGAGCATCCTCTGTTGATAGACTACTTGTATGCTTTGACTAAAGATCTTCGTTCTATTCATCAGCAGGTAGCAGACACCCTGAAACCGTTGCCGGAGGGGCCTGGACACTCCATTCACCCAGGGGACTGGGTCCTCGTAAGAAAATACCAACGGAAATCCTGTCTGGAGCCCAGGTGGTCGGAGCCTCGGCAGGTGCTCCTCACCACACGGACGGCACTTCGGGTGGAAGGACGAAAGGCGTGGACGCATGCATCGCACGTGAAAAAGGTCCCGCTGCCGTTGCCTTACGACAAATGGGTGAGAGAAGGCATTGCTGACGAGGAACATGAGCAAATACCCAGATATGTTCCCTTCTCAGATGCTTCACTAAGAGGAGAGGAGAAAGGTGACAAGGCAAAGTCACGTGCAGAACAAAGAGCTTCAAAGAGTTCTGTTACTCTCGTTGCTACTAGTGAAGAGGCGTCAGAGAATTCAGTACCTGCCATAGATACACCTGTTTTGTTCACTGACCCCGAAGTGCAAGGGAGCACTCGCTATAATCTGTGGCCCCGAAAAAAATAAAGAGTGACAAGTGTAATGGACTAAACACTGGAAGAAGGGCTTAGTGAACATTCTGATATAATGAAGATTTAGTGGTAGGGATGGACTTGTAAGAGCCCTGGTGTTTAGCCGAAGATTGTGTTCCATGAGACTATAGAGTGGTGCGGGGCCCAGATTAAGTGCTCCTCTGTTTCAATTGCTGTGTGTTAAGCGACGTTGGATTAAGGTATGGACGGTAAAAGCCTGCCTGTGAGGCTTTGAAGGACACAGGGAGAAGATCCCTTTTTAGGGTTGAAGAACCCCTCTGGCCGGCTTTGGTGGATAGTCTGGGACAATTTTTTAGAAGTGTTTTTCCATTTTTTTGATATTTTTACAATTTTAAATATGTACCCTTTTGGCCGCCCCATCCTTGATGAGGAGCAGCCCTTTGCGGCTCCGGCGAGACCCTTGACTGATTCTCCCTGGTTGGCCCTTTCCCGGAAAGGAAAAATAGTGCTCCTTATTATTGTACTCATTGCCTTTCTAGTGACTCTTGGTATATTGTTTTTCTTGGATAAAGCCTATCCCGTACATGTGTTTGCTCCCACACCTACTGCTGTCCCTGAACATAACATGGTTACTGTAGATTATGGTGAACGAATGCTTAGACGAGGTTACAAAGAAAATGTTTTTATGAAGACTTTGCATCATGCTCATGCCACTACCAACATTACGGATTGTTGGGTTTGTGGACTCTTACCTTCTGCTGCCTACAAGAAGGATAGATTTCTAGCGCTCCCTTTGACACCTGTGAATAGTTGTGTGGGGTGGTAAACTCTCATAGGCCTTGTCAAATATTTTCAGCAGCCAGATTTCCTGACTCCCCGACTACAGAATAGGGGATCGACAATGACAATGCGAGTACGCCCTCTGCCTCCCTCTTCTCTTGGACGGATATATACTGACGGACGTTTTGATCAGACATTTATAGAGACGTGCGAGAAAAAGGTGGGCCGGTTTTTAATTCCAAATGACACTGACAAAGTTAGGGCAAGTTTTCTACAACTGAATTCCTCCTTGTCTTAGAGACACCCCCCGAAGGGGAATGGCAGTATTAAGTCTTTGATACCTTTGGCTGTAGTGGGTCCGCCACCATTCTTTTGCATAGAGGGTAGGGGCCCCATCAAGGTTGGTAATAGTTCCTGTAACATGACAGCATTAATACGTCTGCCTCTTAGCCCCTCTTTGGTCACTCCCCCCAGTATCTATTTTGTATGTGGAGACAATGGATACTTATGGTTACCTGAGGGTTGGGGTGGGGTATGTTACTTAGCCTAAATGATTCCTCCGGTATATGTGGCACCCTCCGACTATCACAAGACTCATCGTAGGTTTCCCAGTCCACAAGAGCAGCGTAAAAGGAGGGAACTTCAGGTAGATGACGTCGACCAGACAGACACCTCTCTACAGCAATGGACTGATTTTTCTAAGGGCCTCCTGCCTTTCTGGGGTCCGATATTTAATAGTAGGGCCATTCGACGACTGTCCAGGGTGATGGAGAAGGTAGTCCTTACTGAAGCTGACATTGCAACAAACATGTCCGTTGAGGTTCAGGCTATGAGATTATTCACGATTCAGAACAGGATGGTACTTGACGTCATCCTGGCAGATAGGGGCGGGGCCTGTCGCGTCATCGGGACGTCTTGTTGCGTATATATTCCAGACTCAGCTCCGACTGTTAACTTGGCAGTACAAAAACTCCATAGATTAGCGACTGAACTCCATCAGGACAATGGGACATGGTCCTTGCAGGTGTGGCTTTGGGGTGCCTTCTCTTCTTGGGGTTGGAAAATATTGATGGGCTTAGTTGGAGTGGTGAGCATAATACTGACGTGTTGCCTCTGCATATACTGCCTTCCCCCATGTTGCTCAATGTGTGCTACGAATTTGCGACCACGACAGAAGGTGTCTGGTCAATATTCTGCTTCTATGATTACTGACATCCCTGATGTGAATTGGATGATGTGTATCGCAGATGATGTTTTTGAATAATAAAGAAAGAGAAGAAGAAAGACAAAATGCCCTGCCCCTAGAATGGTTGTGAAGGCGCTACCTTTTGGCAAATAAATGCGGCCGCAGTTAGCCAATGATGCTAAAAGGAGGGTCTGATAGAATTCACTTTTGATGCCCCACCCATCCCTATTTACATATGTGAGTTAGCATCATATGACTAACTGATGAAGTGTGCATATATACACGTGTTTGCATTATTCCTGCTTGTTACTCGATTATCCATTTATATGTGTGGCGATATTATTTTCTTAGCTTAGCTTCTGTGCCTCCATTTTGTGTAACTCTCTGTGGCTGCGAGTCGCACTCGCTCATCTGCCCCTCCCGTAGGAATAGGGGATTTCACTAAGACAGCAGTTTTTGTTTCTCAGCTTACTGTGGCCGAAACTAACAAGTCTCGTTATCAGTAATGTTCTCATACTCTGAGATGCTGAAGCCTAGCTCCACGGCCTTGAGTAAAGATAGCGATGTATCCCTTGCAGGTGCAGATGCCTACTGTATGAGGACATTGTTCCCCTGTCTGGGTTTCAGTAATTTTCCAGAAGGGGCGTACCCTAATGAACTGTGTTGCATTATAATGTACTGCTGTGATGAAGAGAGTCAGTCCTCTCGACGCACTCTTTGGGGTGATGATCGAACAGGGCCCTCTCATATGGGAGTTTGTGGCCTAATAAATATAATTGTTTATTCTTCTCCACTGTCCGGCTGACTTCTTACAGAATTACTATAGGTGAGTGTGGTAAGTCACTCGGGTGGATTTGAGCCACGATTATCACTATAAGTGATTGTTTAAGAGAGTGAGTATGTGTATGTTTCTGTATAAGTAAGTGTAGTGGTGCGTGTATAGTTGTGTATGCAAGTAAATGGATGTTTGATAGTTTATTTGCATGTGTGAGTATGTGTGTGAGTAACTCTATGTACGAGTGTCGGTGTGTAACAGGATGTATAGGTGTATGAGTACATATGATGAGTGAGTACATGTATGAGTGACTGTATAGAAATGTTGGCGAATGCGTGGATGTGTATGTAGATGTTGGACTTACTGAATAGGTTATTGTAACTGGTATTGGTATCTCCATTGTTTTGAAAATTTTATTTTCTATTTTTGAATGTGTGTATCAAAGGTTATATTAGGGTGAGAGGAGGTCTGCCACTCTTTCACAAGGATGATGTCATCAGTGATGTCATCAGTGATGTCATTTGAGATGTCGTCAGTGATGTCATCCATGATGTCACTGACTATCTCATGAGTGATGTAATATGTGACGTCATCAGCAGTGCATTGCAGGCGCGCGAGTTATAGTAAACTGAACTAACTATAACGGGGGAATTTCAATGGTTTTGTATGAGTGAAATGTCCAGCTAACTATAACATGTGTGAAACCTATAGTTTTTTCAGTGAATTTCTAAGGTTTTTTAAATGCTAATTTGTAACTATAACGTGTGTGAAACCAATGGTTTTTTTCAGTGAATTTCTAAGGTTTTTGAAATGCTAATTTTTAACTATAATATGTGTGAAACCTATGGTTTTTTCAGTGAATTTCTAAGGTTTTTAAATGCTAACTCCTAATTATAATGTGTGTGAAACCTATGGTTTTTTCTGTGAATTTCAAAGGTTTTGTAAATGATCATTTTTAAATGTATTAATTGTTATTTTTTTATACTGATTTACCACATTATTTTAAATTATTTATTTTTAGATATTTTATTTTTTAAATTACATTACATATTTTTTATATTTTTTGAAAAAAACATTTTTTTAAATATTGACATTTTAATATTTTTTTATTTAATAATTTTTTTAATTTATATATATTTTATATATCAGGCAATGACATCCTATGGAAGGAAGTTCAAGTTACTGGTAAGTACAGGTAAATTTACTTTTCAGGAATAGTAGTGAGCTGAAATATGCAGCATTGAGGTCTCTCTTGATAACAGGTGAGTACATCCCAATTCGTAGTTCGGCTGATTTTAGAGGAATTTTTTTAATTTCCAAAACTCCACACTTAGAAGAATTTCCAAGTGAAACCAGTCAATGTTAGACTATGGAAGGCTATTCAAGTTACTGTAAGTATGGTTAGAATTACTTTTCAGGATCAGTTTCTTTTGATAACAGGTGAGTAAATTGGAATTCATAGTTCGGCAGAATTTACAGGAATATTTTGCTCAATAGTGAAGGAAGGGGGCGGGGCCTGAGGTAACATGTGTGCAAACACGCCCTATGGTGCATTTTAGATTGGGGAATTAATTCCTCTTCAACCCTGAGGTCCCCTGTGAGCCAACTAGCCCACCAGGTACCTCCAGTGTGCGCCAGGCAGCTGTGTTGCAGAGAGGTGTTCATAGGGCACGCCCCCTTTTTACAACACTCTGCAACACAGCTCAGTGGCACTTACTGGAGATACCTGTTGGACTAGTTGCCCCCAACTTAAAACGCGCCTCAGGTCATGTTTGCACTCACATCAACTCAAGCCCTGCCCCCTACCTTCACCACTGTGCAAACGCGCCCTGTAGACTGTTCTAAGTTGGGGGATTAAGTCCTCTTGCCTACTGGGGGTCCCTGGGGGACAACTAGCCCACCAGGAACCTCCAGTATGCACCAGGAAGCTGCGTTGCAGAGAGCTGTAATGAGGCCACGCCCCTTTTTACACCTTTCTGCAACGCAGCCCCCTGGTGCGTTTGCAGAGGGGGAACTAATTCCCCTTGCATACTGGGGGTCCCTGGGGGCCAACTAGCCCACCAGGAGCCTCCAGTATGTGCCAGAGAGGTGTAAAATAATTACTTTGCCCCGAGGGTGGTGGTCACCGGGACAGTGTCGGGGGGGATTGGTCCCCCACACTTCTTTTTCACTATGCCCCCAAGATTTGGTCCCCCCGGGGGGTAATTTAAAAAAAAAGCAGACTGTTTTGTAACCCGCGATTTTTTGAAAAAAAATTAAAAATTTGGCCTTGGGGGTCCTTGTGGGACCCACTGAGCACGCCTAGGGGACAGGGTGTTTCTACCCTGCCCCCTATTTGCGTTCTACATGTTTGTTTTTCTGCTTTCTTGTGCCTCGATCTACCGAGCACAAGATGTCTGCCAACACTTCCTGGTTTGGAGTGTTCACAGCCAATGAGCATGCAGCTCGTACTCAGAAAGGTACAAGTACCGTACACGTACCCCGCAATTTTTGTAAAAAAAAAAAAATTGGGGGCCTTGGGGGGTCCTTGTGCGACCCCCTGAGCAGGCCTAGGGGGTCAGGGTGTTTCTACCCTGCCCCCTTTTTACGTTCTACACATTTGTTTTTCTGCCAACACTTTCTGATTTGGAGGGTTGAAAGACAGTTGACAGCCAATTAGCATGCAGCTCGTGCTCGGAAAGGTACGCGCACGTACAAGTACCGTACGCGTACTGTACAGAGTACAGAGTACGGTAAGCTTCTATAGATATACTTATGATTTTACTTATGATTTTCTCAGGAACTACTGAACGGATTTACACCATTTAACAAAAAGCGTGATCTGCGAACCAAACTCCACCTCTCTGCCAAATTTTGTGTAATTCCGTTCAGCCGTTCGGGCTGTAGCCCTGGCTAAAGGTCCTACGGAAAATTGCATGCGGAAAACACATTTTGGGACCGCCCTTTTTTCTCAGCCCCCGCTTCACGAATCACCCCTAAACTTTCAGGGAGGGAACAGAGCGAAGCAGGCCATTTTCTTGGAGAAATTCTCAAAGATTCGTCCACCGGCGCCAAAGTTATTCCAAATAGAATGTTGCGGATTTCTTATGGAAACTACGTTTTAACTATAACTACCTACTGGCGAGTAGGTAATATATATATATATACAATGACAGGCCATGCATACTATACAATGACATGCCATATCATATTGCACAATGACAGACCATACCATAACATGGCATACCATAGAACAACAGGCATACCTTACTAATATTTACAGGCCATACCATACTATACTATACAATGAGAGGCCATACCATATCATTCCATACCATATTACTCAATGACAGGCCATACCATACTATATAATGACAGGCTTCTCCCAAAGCATGTCATAAACTGATGGGCCATACTATACAATGACAAGCCATTCAATATTATACCACACAATGAAATACCAGACCATACCATTACCTACTACAAAAGGACAAGTAATAACACACTATACCATAGAATCACAGGCCATACAATACAACACTATGCAATGACAGGCCATTGCATACCACACCACAAAACAGCACAGCACTAAACGATATTTGACAAGGCCAATAGACCCTGCAAAGCTGAGACCTATTGGCTTTGCTAAGGCTTGCTTTAATTTGACTTTCCTGAAAACGGTTGTAAGGCTACGATCATCCTCTGAATTCTGGGTTGCTTTGTAGAGTCATAAACAGAGTTATTCAGTGAACAAAAAAACACCAAAGAATTATCAGGCACTATGACCAATGTCCTCCAAAAACCCTTCAGCCGGTCCCAGAAACAATATCTGACCACCTAGTTGACATCTTTGATGGAATGCTCAACTCAGGCTATTTTCCTAAGGGTTGAAAAAAAGCCTCAATCTTACTCCCAGTAAAAAAGGCAAGTCTCTCTTCTGCAGAGCATAGCAACTATCATCCTATATCTTGTCAGCCATTACCAGCCAAGATTGTAGTTTCATTTTTATAGCGCTTACTACCCCTGACGAGGCATCAAAGTTCTTTATTGCTGAACAGCACACTACTCCGGAACCAAAAACGATTCTTAGTGAATTAGTGTGGAGAGATATGAAATTAATTTGAGCAGTGGACATATGAGTTTGTAATTTGGATTGAAAAGGATATTAGAGGGATAGAAGTGGGCAGGGTTTGCATTTATGTAGCGCTTGCTTCCCCCGATGAGGTGTTGAAGTGCTTTTCGGCAGGTAGCATGCTACTCTTGAACCCAAAGAGGATTAGTGGGGAATTAGTATAGCGAAATATGAAATTAATTCTAGTGGTGGACATGTTAGTCTGTTAGTTGTATTGAAAAGGATAGTGGAGGGATAGAAGAGGGAAGGTCTAGGAAGAGTTTTTGTTTTTTTAGCTCATAGCAGTATGAGGAGGTTTGGGATGAGTGAAGGGGAGGTAGAGGGGGGACGAGTCAGAGGATAGGGTTTAGAAAGGCTTGTTTGGGAGATCTGAATAGTAAAAGAGGTATGAGATGATGCAAGGAGGGGTAGAGGAGGGAAGAGTCTAGAGAGGGTTATTTGGGAAATCACCGTAGTAGAATGAGGATTGAGAGGAGTCAGAGAGTGGAGGTAGAGGATACATTGAGAGAGGTATAGGTTGAGATATAGGGTAGTGCATAGGCGATGCAGAATTATAAATCTATACTACTATTATAAAGAGAGAACAAACACCTTTTGGCAAGGTAAACTCGGGAACTACAGCGCCAATCCACACACCCAATACAGCGTTGGAAAGGGCAGTTGCAGCAGAAGGACATAGGCTATGCAGACGCCCACCATATACATTTAAAAGGTAAAAGAACCGTGCCAGCAAAGTAGTCCCTTGTGGGCGTGTCTGCATTGTGCTGTGGGTGTGTGCTGGGGGCGTGACAATCGCTGGGGGCATTCCGTCACAAGTGTTGTTTTTCTTCCCAGGTTCTATACATTCCTGCTCCCTTTAAATAGTAATTCAGTGGAGAACCCATTCTCTTAGAACCACCCCAAGCACAGTTATGGGCAAAAATACAACTAAAAGGCCCTGCAAAGCATTATGGGATAAGATTAGCATAATTTTTAGCATTCATGAAAGGGTTTCAATGTTTTTGAATGATACTCATCAGGGACATCTTGGGACTACGAGGTGAACTGCAGCTTGATGTATAATATTTTAAATGCTATTGCATTTGCCTCATCAGGGACAACTAGGGACGGCGAGGTGAACTGCAGCTTGATGTATAATATTTTAAATGCTTATTGCATTTGCCTCATCAGGGACATCTAGGGACGGCGAGGTGAACTGCAGCTTGATGTGTAATATTTTTAATGCTATTGCATTTGCCTCATCAGGGACATCTAGGGACCACGAGGTGAACTGCAGCTTGATGTATAATATTTTAAATGCTATTGCATTTGCCTCATCAGGGACAACTAGGGACGACGAGGTGAACTGCAGCTCTTTGTAGAATTATTTGGATAGTATAATATTCACTTCCCACTGCTAATCTCGTCCCATAATGCTTTGCAGGGGCTTGATCTCAAAATCATCACCTCTCTCACTGCTTGCTGGAAGCTAATTTCACTTTTGTGAAATGACTATATGCATTTTACCATGTAGAAATACTTGTTATTTTAACTTGAATATATGAGGTTTCTGTTTTAATAATTGGAAATCTGACGGAACGAAATATTGCGGATTTATTGTACCAAGTTCACGCCAATTCCGCCCACCCCCTACTTTAAATACCCCTGCACCCCATAATCATAACCCACCCTTACTCTATAAAATACCCCAACACCCTTAAACACCAACCCATCTTAACCCTATAAATATACCCTGTACCCCAAAACCCAAACCTATCCCTAAACCCTATAAATACCCCTGTACCTCAAAACCCAAACCTACCCCTGAACCCTAAAAATACCCCTGTACCCCAAAACCCAAACCTACCCCTGAACCCTAAAATACCACTGTACCCCAAAACCCAACCTAGCCCATAACCCTTAAAATACCCCTGTACCCCAAAACCCAAACCTACCCCTGAACCCTAAAAATACCCCTGTACCCCAAAACCCAAACCTAGCCCAGAACCCTAAAATACCCCTGTATCCCAAAACCCAAACCTAGCCCTGAACCCTAAAAATACCCCTGTACCCCAAAACCCAATCCTAGCCCTGAACCCTAAAAATACCCCTATACCCCAAAACCCAAACCTAGCCCTGAACCCTAAAAATACCCCTGTACCCCAGAACCCAAAACTATATCTGAACCCTTAAAATACCCAAACACCCCAAAACATATACCTCAGTACGTCAAAACATATACCCCTATACCCATACTTGCCTTATCCAAACATGTTTAAAAAAACATGTTTTTATCATTCATGCATTTACAATGAATTTCGTTGTAAATGTATGCGTGGTAAAAGCATATAAAATGTAATGCCACGCGTTATAATGGCATTGCGGAATTATGGTACTTTCGTAATGAAAGTATGCGGAGTGATGGTATGCGGAAAGAAAGTTGCGGAATAATGGGTGTTTACCCTCCCCCGTAAGTACATTGGTGGCACGGCGGCTCACATCTCCAGCAACATACTCATATTTTTTCACCACCGATTGGAAAAATGCACAGGTCTCTCTCATTGATGCCCAGCACCGATATACACTTTTAGACACACCTCCCACCACAAGTTCTAGAATTACGAACTTTAGAGATGGGGAGCTACGTTCGAATCTCGGCATCAGCTCAACATCCTGTGATTCCAGACAAATCGCTTTGTCTCCCCGTGCCTACCACAAATGAATGTGTTCTTCTGTAATGTAAATTGTGCTCATGCAATGTTGTCGAGTTCGCGCTATATAATATTGCAAGGAAAATAAAGTAGGGAAACTCGAGTTCACACACTACTGAACGCGCACTCTTAAGTGCATCAGCAGTGCACTTTGAATCGGAGCATTTCACAGGCCTGTCACAGATAAGAAATGCTATCAAAACGAAATCCTACGAAACTATATACTACTGGCCGGCAGCAATTCATACCCGGACAACGTCGGGACGGGCTGCTAGTAAAGTAATAAATATGAAGATACATAAGTACAGGAGAGGAATAGATGTATTAGGACGGTAATATATATGGGGCCGATTCACAGAACTAACTGAAGACAAAATCCTAAATTTATTACTTTTGATATTCACAGAAGTTAGGATTTTGTCTTAAGTTTGTCTTAAGACAAACTTAAGACAGACTTAAGACAGATTCCTAACTTAAGTCTGTCTTAAGTTTGTCTTAAGTCTGGTTAAAGATGCTGCTTTACATTCCTTCAAGATTAAGCCTGAAGGCTGATCTCCACAGCTACCACTAGGATAGCTTTCTAAAGGTTATCTTTCACCGTATACATCTGAAAGGTGCCCACTTTATTTAGTGGACAGCATATACCAGGCCATCTTCTCACAGTCACCCAGAGTGTAGTGTTAAACGGTTTGAAACTCTGTCCAGAAGTGTGTCTGGGAATGTTGCATTGCTTGGGGGAGGCCTTTAGGAGCAGGAAGTTACAGGAGGGAGATGGTGTAGGGTTGCATCTGGTGAAATTGGGTCTCAATCAATCAATCAATCAAAAGACATTTATAGAGCGCGCTACATACCCGTAGGGTCTCAAGGCGCTGGGGGGGGGGGGGTGCCGCTACTGCTCGAACAGCCAGGTCTTCAGCTTCTTCCTGAAGGAGAGGTGGTCTTGGGTCAGGCGCAGGTCGGTCGGGAGGGAGTTCCAGGTCTTGGCGGCCAGGTAGGAGAAGGACCTTCCTCCTGTAGTCGCTCTTCGGATGCGGGGGACGTCGGCGAGGGCGTGGTTGGCTGATCGGAGGTGGCGTTTGGGAGCGTAGAAGTTGACTCGGCTGTTGAGGTGGCTCGGGCCTTGGTCGTGTAGGGCTTTGTGTGCGTGGGTGAGGAGGCGGAAGGTGATTCTTTTGTTGACGGGGAGCCAGTGAAGGTCTCTCAGATGTCCGGAGATGTGGCTGGTTCGTGGGATGTCGAGGATGAGTCTCACAAACTTGTATGCAGACTTTGTCAGCTTTAGTGATATTTAATGTTTGCTTGAATACAACTGCTACACCACCTCCTCTTTTGCCTCTTTTGCCTTTACAAAAATTGTTCTATGTTGCACAAACCGTTCGCCCGAACTCATTCCTTCACGCACTTTGTGCATACCCTTTTTGCTTATCTGCACCGTTGGTATTTTTCCTGCCCATGCTACAACATAATCCTAAAGTAACCTTATGGTGGTGGTCACAATTCAGTAGCGCGTTGGCGTTAGTCAACGTTCAATTCTTATTTTTATTTGTAGATATTCCCCTGATGAGGGCAGAATTGCCGAAATGCATTGGGAATGAAGTAATGCATTAAATGTTATCTACTTCTGATGAATGATGAATAATAAGCACCACGTTATGTAATACTGAGAGTCAAGAAGCATTGTTACTCTCTTGGATTTATGAAATGGAAATTAAAATTTGCCTACATTTCCTGAAGTTTAGTTGAATAATTTTTGTTGGAAATTTAGCTGTTTATCACAGCACCCAGAAATCAGTGCCCGGAGAGACACCTGCACATACGTGTTGGGCCTACTTTATGGTATTTCTATATACTCCCGAGTGGGGAGTAATTTTCTGGAGCACAATATATTTACAAGAGTGACTACTTTGTGAAGCTGTGCACGGTCATACTTTGTTGTTTATGTCTTCCCTGCAATGTCTTTTCCACATTTTTCCCACAGTTTTACTAACGGGTGAGGGGCATTGTTTACCAGCTTTTTGTATGTTAACGAGATTGCCTTTTGAGTTATGTAGTCTTCAAGTAACCTGTTCTCTAGGGGTGGATTTTGTGTGATAGTTTGATAGCCTAGAGGAACAGCTTCATGGAACACTGGAGCCATGTCATCTCCCAACAATGATTCAGTTATGAAGAGTCGGTCACGTTGTTTATGTTTATGTTTTGTAAAGCGCATGGCTACCCGAAGACTTCCCCACAATGGTGAGTCCTGTGCTGAGAGTAGGGCCTCTGGTACATTAACCCTTCTACTGCGCCGAACGTTCCGTCCCAGTGCGGAAGGTTCTATTGCGCGGGTGGGCCGGAACGTTCAGCGGACGTGCGCAGCACTACCGAGGTAGTGCACGGGACGTCCCCTGAACATGCGCTGCACGGAAGGGGTTAACGGGGAAACAGCCACGTCTTAAGGTTCTTCCTGAAGGAAAGTTCATTTTCCAGTGCTCTGAAACTGAGTGGAAGATCGTTCCACAATTTCGGTACTATGTGTGCAAATGATATCCCTCCACATCTCAAACTTTTTACCCTGGTTGTGATGAGTAAATGAAGATGTATGTAAAGTATTGATGGTCAGTGGAAGTTGCAAGGTAAAGGGAGTGGAAATGTGTTTTAGAAAAGAGTGCAAGTGGTGTGTGTGAATGGATGAACAAGAGTTAAGAGTGTGTTCGATTTATTTGGTAAAAGAGATAATGTGTCCGGTGGAATATAAGGGTTGTGTGATTCTGTTTTTGTGGTAAAAAGAGGAGAAGGGAGTTGGTGGTGACAGAAAGGGGGTTGTTAATATAAATTAGACCAGGGAATGTGTATCTGGATGGTGTATAATAAAATATGGAGTGGATTTAGGTTGTGTTTGTGATAAGTGCAGTGGGTAATTTGAGGCAATGGTTTCCGGTGCTGGGTACCGGCACATAATTGTCAGCACCGCACTTATGAGAGGCTGCCACATGGTGGTGATGTTTATCTAATTTGAGAACACAACAACTGCTGGTTATTATTACAATATGTGTTTAAAATGACTAATACCTGCCTCACAAGCCGTTCTTATAGCTGGAATTGTCTGAATTGTCACACTTGTGGCAGTGTGATGGTCAGTAGTTGTCCTGGTACTGTCATTGGCAGCCGTAGCAGGGGCAATGGGTGGCACAAGCAGCCGTGGCCTCCTGACGAGGGCCCTGGCACTTATTGTTTTTAGAAATTAAGCACTGGATACGTGGATTGGTTAGTGGTATAGGATAGAGTGGTGTTTTGTCTGTGTGTGAAGGTACAAATATGAGGTAGTTGGGGTAGAAGGGTGTAAAGGTGTGGGTTCTGTGGACTTTTAATGGGTACTAAGGAATTAAAATGTGTGTAGGGTTTGTTTATAGTAAACGAGTAGAGTACATTTGCTGAGAGGTTGCTGTGAGCTCATAGCAGAGAAAGCCATGAATCTAGAGCCGGCTTCCTCTATAAATGCAAATATTCTGCTTGACCCTACTCAGTTTGGCTTAAGAAGCGAACATAGCACAGAATCCGACGTAATTGTGCATTGCCTTTAAATCACTTCCTTAATCAGGTCCTGGGTATCTTAAATGCAGCTTTTCTTGGTACATCCTCTATAGGCCCTTGCACTCATCTGCAGCCAAGATCGTAATTTTTCCCAAATTCACAAAATCCTCTTGGGGAGGCAGAAGCTTTGTCACAGCCAAATAATGGAATGCCCCACCCCTGAAACTAAAGGAAATGAGAAATCTTCTTCAATTCAGGAAAACCTAAAAAGCCAGGGGGCTTCTTTCCAAGCCCCTTGCGGCTCTGGTGCGTCACTTTTTTTAACGCAGCACAGTGTGCTGGTCCATATTTACAAGGCCACGCAAAACCGCCCTGCAAGGCTTTTAAAGCCCTTGGGTTTACGAAAAGGGTGCTTTATTCACAAGGCGGTGTTAAGCCACGTTAAGTAGCTTAACGCCTCCTTCGGATTAAGGCGAAGCCCATTTTGCCACCGTAGCGACGAGGACAGTGACACTGTGGTGGCGATAGGGGCTTGTAAATATGCCCCACTTTTATTTCTCCTCGTTTTTTCTTCTTTCTATGAGTGTTGCCTTCTGCAGCACACGTAGAAAGAGGAAATCGCCATCAATGATTGTTGTAGTGCAGGAAGGGGAAATCACACCCGCAGCGCAGGCACCCTTGCAACGTCAGGCATGCGTGCCTGCACTGGTGCAAGGCAGCCAATTGTGCTTCAGCGCAGGGGAAAGCACAGGAATGCTAATACTGTTGTTACTATAACGCATCCTTGTGCTCTGAAAAGGACTCAGCGCAACGCAGCAATCTGGCTTGCGCCCGCGCTGCATCATTTTGTTGTAAATAAGGCCCCTGGTATTTTAACCAATGGTTGCCTGACAGTCCCCCTCACTCATTGAGCCAGTCTTTCCACATTTTCCACTTTGACTTAAGTAGATTTCTCCAGGCATTCGAGCGCTTTATAAATTTAGGGGCTTATTTACAAAGCCCTTGCGCCGCCGGTGCGTCACTTTTAATATGGGAAAAAGAGGCATACAGGCAGCGCAAGGGGCTTGTAAATAAGCCCCATCATTTTCATTTCAAATTCCAAACCATTGGTCTTTGCTGCTGTTTTATTTTGAGAGAGAGAGAGATAGAGAGAGAGAGAGAGAAAGAGAGAGGGAGCGAGAGAGAGAGAGAGAGAGAGAGCTTGTGAGACTGAGTTAGGAGGGGGTGGAGGGATAAATTGCATTTGTATTTAGCTTGCCCTCGCATAGCGTCCTGTTGTTTGATTGTAAGCCCACCATTTTGTTGTGTCTGCAGACCGTCCCTCCCCCTTCGCTAACGCCTCCCAGCTCACCCTCCCACGCTCCGCCCCCTCCTCTGTCCATTAATGTCAGATAGTCCCACGTGCAGCGTCCACGCGCTACGTACACGCCGAAGGTGCGCCAAAGGTAAGCCCGTCTACGCCCGTCCGCGCCTGGACCGCGCCCAGCGCCAGACCCCCTGCCCCTCGCGCTGCCCAGCCCTCCCGCATTACTTACGATGCCACCACCCTCCTAGCCCTTAACCCCGGTCGCGCCCCCAACTGCGTCCAAGCCGCTCCTGGACACACCCATGGACCTTTCTCTTGCTACTCCTGCAAATTCATCGGCACAGACAACATCTCCGCTACAACCACACCACAGATTCCCGACCCCAATCACCTACAATGCATCCTTCTCAACACCCGATCGGTCCACAGGCACGCCATCGACCTCTGGAATCTACTTGACACCATCTCTCCGGACGTCGCCTTCCTAACAGAAACATGGATGAACGCTTCCTCCGCCCCAGACATCACCATTGCCATCCCTGAAGATTATAAGATCACACGCAAGGACCGTACCGGCCACACAGGAGGAGGAATCGCTATCGTCCATAAGAAATCAATCCGCATCTCAACCAGCTCTGACGCCAACCTCGCCAACTCTGAACACCTTCACTTCCAGATCCACATCGACCCCAAGACCACACTCAGAGGCACCCTCCTCTACAGACCACCAGGACCCCGCGCAAAATTCAGTGAAGACATCACGGACTTCATCACTCCACACGCGCTCCCCTCCAAAGACTACATCCTTCTGGGAGACCTCAACTTTCACCTAGAAAAGACCGCAACACCACCACCCTCTTGGACAACCTCGCCAACCTTGGACTTAAACAACTAGTCTCTTCACCCCCCCACATCGCAGGTCACACACTCGACCCCATCTTCACCTCCAGCAATCATGTCTCCTTCAGCCATACTACGGATCTCCTCTGGACTGATCACAGCTGCGTTCACTTCACCTACAACAAGCCAAAACCCATCAACCACCTCCAACCTACTCTGCAAAGAAACTGGAACAAAATCACCATCGACCAGATCTCCTCATCGCTCCTTCTAAACACCCCAGCCCACTCTTCCAACCCAGACCAAGCCGCCGCCAACTTCACCCTATGGTTATCCAACACCGCCGACACCTTAGCACCACTGAAAAAACGTCAAAGCAAACCTGGCAGCAAGAAGGCCTCATGGTTCAACGATGATCTTAAGAAGTCCAAGAAACTCTGCCGCTCCCTTGAAAAGGCCTGGAAAAAAGACCCAACCACTAGCACCAAGGACGCCTTCAAAAACGCCACCCGCACACACCACCAATTAATCCGAAAGGCCAAGAAAACAGCATTCAAGGATCGACTTGACAACAACGCCCACAACAGCAAGGAACTTTTCAACATCGTCAAGGAATTTACCAATCCCTCGGCCAACTCCAACGACATCACCCCCTCTCAAGCCCTCTGCGACTCCCTAGCCTCATTCTTCCACAACAAAATTGCAGACATCCACAACAGCTTCAACAACCAACCCGGAGACCAACCCACCCAACCATATGCTGAACATTCTCCCCCCTTGAACACCCTTAATGACTGGAACCCAATCTCCACTGAGGACACAATCCGCCTGATGAACTCCATCCACTCAAGATCCCCCACTGACCCATGTCCTCACCACATCTTCAACAAAGCAGACTCCGTCATAGCACCGCACCTCCGAGACGTCATCAACTGCTCCTTCAACTCCGCCACCTTCCCGGAAAGCTGGAAACACGCTGAACTCACCGCCCTTCTGAAAAAACCCACAGCGGACCCCACCGAACTCAAAAATTACCGCCCCATTTCGCTCCTTCCATTCACGGCCAAAGTAATCGAGAAAGCTGTCAACAACCAGCTCGCCGCTTTCCTCGAAGCCAACAAATCCCTCGACTCCTCACAATCTGGCTTCCGAGCAACACACAGCACGGAGACCGCCCTCATCGCAGCTACAGACGACATTCGAACTCTACTGGACAATGGAGACACAGTCGCACTCATCCTCCTCGACCTCTCTGCAGCCTTCGACACAGTCTGCCACAGCACCCTTTTACAACGTCTCAGAAACATCGGAATACAAGGAAAAGCACTTGAATGGATCACCTCGTTCCTCACCGGAAGAACCCAGAGAGTCCACCTTCCACCATTCAAGTCCGAGGCCACTGAAGTCATCTGTGGCGTACCACAAGGATCTTCACTCAGTCCCACCCTCTTCAACGTATACATGAGCCCCCTCGCGGCCATCGCCCGCCAACACAACCTCAACATCATCTCTTACGCGGATGACACTCAACTGATCCTTTCTCTCACCAATGACCCCAGCACCGCCAAAACTAACCTACACGAAGGAATGAAAGAAGTTGCCGAATGGATGAAACACAGCCGTCTGAAACTGAACTCAGATAAAACAGAAGTCCTCATCTTAGGTACATCCCCCTCTGCATGGGACGACTCTTGGTGGCCGGAAGCCCTTGGAAAAGCACCCATCCCGAAAGACCACGCACGGAACCTAGGCGTTATCCTGGATTCTTCACTCTCAATGAACAGACAAGTCAGCGCCGTATCCTCATCCTGCTTCAACATTCTTCGCATGCTCAAAAAAACATTTCGCTGGATCCCCACCGAAACCAGAAAAACAGTCACCCATGCTCTGGTCACGAGCCGACTGGACTACGGAAACACCCTCTACGCAGGCACTACCGCTAAACTCCAGAAGAAACTCCAACGAATCCAAAACGCCTCAGCCAGGATCATATTAGACATCCCGCGCAACGAACACATCTCTGGTCACCTGAAAAACCTCCACTGGCTACCCGTCAATAAGAGGATCACTTTCCGACTGCTAACCCACGCACACAAATCACTCTACGACATCGGACCAGAATGCCTCAACTCACGACTGTCCTTCTACACCCCCTCCCGCCAACTACGTTCTTCCAGCCAAGCACTCGCCACTGTACCTCGCATCAACAAGACCACCATGAGAGGCAGATCCTTCTCATACCTGGCTGCTAAAACATGGAACTCACTCCCCACTTACCTTCGCCTTACCCAGAACCACCTAGCATTCAGAAAGCAACTTAAAACGTGGATATTTGACAAGTAATCCTCCTCCCCTCCCTAAGCGCCTTGAGACCCTCTGGGTATGTAGTGCGCTATATAAATTCCTTGACTTGACTTGACTTGACTTAAATTGAACTATCTACCACGCAGCAGGTGCAGTACCATCTGCTGTTACCAGAGGGCAGTCTGCCTGACAACATCCAGCTGTCTTTTGGTGAATTTTACATACCCAGAAGCCACTGCACAGAAACCAAAAACTTTTGGTTCATTGTTATGTGTAAAAGAGTCACTTAAGACTGAGAAATATTTCTCGCACGTGTTTTGGTGAGACAAACGGACATTTTCTTCCACTAGTTGTGATAGATATTCATCGTCACCGTAATTTTCGTAACTGTTTTTAAGAATATAATGAAAGGGTGTATCAATGGCATTAGACAACTATTCCAATTGTCGGTATTCATCGCACTTCGTGTGGTGATGATCACGACAAAGGGAGTAATTTTTGGAGGTCTTAGTTGAATTCTAAGATCCGCAATGAGTTAGAAGAAAGATGGCTGTACATCCGATGAAGTGACAGTCAGATATATATGATTCATGTGTAAATGACTGTCGTCGCACTTAGATGGGGGGGGGGGTGGCGCATGTACACTTACTAAAAGAAACGTACGGGTCGTTGAGACAAGTTCTTTGCTCCGCCCCGCCCTCGTGGGCGTGTTCGCAGGGCGGGGGTAGGGGGGGAGGGGGCTGCACTTACATTACCCTGAGAGGAGGGAGCGGGAGTGGGGGATGGTGTGAGATTGGAGCCCGTGTTGTCTGGTGTCAGGGAGGCTGAAGCTGTCATTGATGAAACAGGTGCAGTGACACTTTAGTCCAGGGGCCTAAAAAGAAGTGCGCATCCCTGCATATCAGCAGGGATGCGCCACTTATTGTGCGCCATGCCTACGCCACCCATGATGCGCCGCATTTACAATGCGGCCCACCATGGGGCAAAAACGGCACTGATGCGTCAGGCATCTGTGCCGTAAAGGCAGCGAATTGCTGGAGTTGCATCGCAAGCGCGACGCAGCTCCAGCAATGCTCTGGGGTGCCTACTCTTCCAATGCTGCGTCAAGCCTTACTCCTGCTTCAAGCAGGCGCAGGGTTTTGACGCAGCATTGGCCTAAAAGTGACTGAGTGAAATCTTGCAGATTTCACTCAGCCACTTTTAGGAGGCGTTCCTCTGCAGGAACGCCCCCCCACCCGTGCCGGAACGCCTCTTTAAGGCGCAGGGCTTTACAACGTGACGCATCTCCCAGATGCGTCATGTTGTAAATATCCCTCACCAAGGTGCATCTTTTGCGCCGCCGCTGCGTCACAAAAGTGACGCAACAGTGGCGTAAAAGAGGCGCAAGGGCCTTGTAAATCTGCCCCTCAGTTTCCATGCTAGTATCAGGGCAGATGGCGCTCCTGGCGCTGAAAAGCGGTTAGCATGCCGAAGATCATTTTCTTTCAGAAGGAGACTTGTTTCGAGATCGGTGTGATGGTCAGACATGGTGGGAAGAAGTGAAAGAGGAGGAGACAGGCTGCTTGTCAGGGCTTCAGCTGTCATTAGTGGAGCTGGTGCAGTATATGGGGGTTCCACAGCACCCCAAGTATGGGCATTAGTGTTTTGGGTCAATTCTGTTCTTCTTTGACAAAAGGCTCTTTTAATCACTGCGATGCACTGTTTACACAAAGCGGGCGGTTAATAAATTAATAGTGTGTCAAGTGGCTGAATACAAGTTTTTGGTCCACGTGACAATACCGGGAGCGGGAGAATGTTTAAAAAGGACAACGGGATGGGGCGGGACCCTGGTAAACAGGGTCAATGGGAGGGTAGGAGGGTGGTTACCTCAAGGGTCACCGCAAGTGGGGTGGGGGTAGGAATAAAGGGAATGCGGACAACGGGAGGGGAGAGAAAGCACAGGAAAATACAGAGGCATTTATGGTGCTTGTCCTATAAATTAGGATGTAATGGAGTAAAGCATTCCTGAGAAGGGAAGCGACATACCTTTTCTTGATTTTTGTTTTATATTTTTAACTAAAATGCAAAAAGCAGCACTCGACTGGGAGGAGGGGTGAGATGTTTTCACTTACAATTTGAGAAATACTAAGCATAATTTGCAGACGCCCACTTATCAGCATAGAGGTGTTTTTACCAATCGGCCAACCTGTCTTTAAGTTCTCCAAGTACATCCCGGTTGAGTTTGTAGAGCTGGGGCAGGTAGTAGAGGATTTGGTTAAAAATATTATCCTCGATCAGCTGCTTCCCAAGCTGCCTGTATGCGTGGGCGACAGCATTGCAAAAGTCCAGGCGAGCGAAGTTGAAGCGTAGGCATGGCTTCCCTGCTAGCATTGGTGCAGTGACGTATGAAAGCTAAGGTACAGTCCGGGTGGGTGAAGTACATTTGATGCACCAAACACTGATTACTGGAGCCACCTTGAACTCACACGATGTGGAACTTAGAATAAATCTGGTTCCCTTACCGATAATTATGCACATTTGAGGAAGGCAGCAGAGCAAGTTGACCCCTCATTAAGAACAACAAGAGCCCTGCGCTGTAACAGACACCTTCAAAGCCCCAGCCCTAGCCCCCCGACTTCGCGCAGAAGCACATATAATCACAAGCACATAAGCCCACATTTATATAATTTTGAATTTGGTATCTTTATCTAAATTTTAGGAAACAAATTCATGATAACAATGCATAGACGCGGACTCAATCTTGTTTGGCTTCCATTTTCACAACACGAGGTATCACGCTAGCGGCCATTTTAACTAGGCCCAAACACAAAGTAATGCAAAACAGATGAAAATAAGTATTAATTCAGGGATTTTTACATCTTTGTCTACCCCCCACCATTTTATTAATAACTGTTAGTGGTTACCTAGTGTAAGCAGAGAACTTCAAGCATTTTTAGTAACATATGCATAACTTACAAATGTGCATATGTAAGACTGCAGATACATAGAGTAGTATGCTTTTGATGCACACACAAGTTACACATGCTTTTGACTCACATGCTTTTAGTAGTTTTATTCAAACTTTGCCATGCAAAAGCGCCCCTTTTTGTTGGTTAGTATCACACAACATTTTTGTTAAAACTCACTTTAAGGGGTCTTCACGATTATGTAGGGTACAAAATGGTAACCCTGCTCCATCATGTGCATGCACCTAGAATGGCATAGTCTAGCAGGGTTGTATGAATATTGATGGTGTGTGAACACACTGCGTGGGGCTGGCTTGCTCAGTTTGGGAATGGGACTGGACACCACCAGGCTGGCTGTGTTAGGGGTTAATGGGGCTAGAATGGACGTGGCAGGGCCACACTGGTTCTGGTGCATGTGAGTGGGATTTGAATTGCTTTGAACTGGATGGACTGACTTTGATGGATGCAAAGGGTCAGAGGGCATTGAGATGGGGTAGACCTGCCTGAACAATCTGAATCAGGCTAGCTGTTTCTGGTGCTGTCAATGGATTTAGGATGCACTGGGTTGGGCCAGGCGAACTTTTGAGGGGTGTTAATAAGTGTGTCTCCTTAGTCATAACATACAAAATGCATTTCATAAGATATATATTTTTTTTTTTCATAAGACAAGCGGATATTCATTCACACCGTTTTATTTTTCGTTTGATGAAATAGCCATAAAGGCTCATTTTGGATTTGTTCCCTCACAGGAGCTCGGGGACGTCCGTGGTAACCTTTGACCCACCCGTAGCTTCTCAAGTGGAGGAGAGGGGGCGGAGCTTTGAACAGGAAGTGAACATATCCCACAATCCTTTGTGCAAGCTCACTTATACCCACAATCCATTGCGCAACAGCTGCATACCCGCAATATCTTGTGCAAATCGTTGTCATTCACGATCGGGTATCACGTTGTCACTGTCAAGCCTTAGAGAATGTGTTGAATTTGTGTTTCTTACAGTTAAATAAACCATTTTCCAGCCCCCCTGTACAGAAAGTATGGCCTACATATCGCTTATTATTTTGCTCACTAATAGAGATCTTCGAGGCATAGTATGTAGAAATGTTTTTGGAGGCTTTGATCAGAGTAAATGGTTATTAGATAAATAATTTCTTCATTCATTAAGTAATTAATTCTGTGCGTTTAATATCAATAAAGTCGATAACAGTGTTCTGTGGCTCTGTACTGAGTGCTGCTGACTCTACAGGGACATCTAGTAACGACCTGCGGTACTGCACCCTTGTACTGCCAACTCCACAGTTAAATGTTACTTTAAATGTTGAGTAGAAAAATCCTCTATCTCCTCTGTAGCTTATTTATTAGTACAGACTTATATGAACATGCAATGACAAAGCCAAGAAGCCTCGCCTTGTCAAATATGTAAATTCAATAGTATGAAGTCATAACCAAATGTATTCAAGTGCTTGAGGGCGTGCTCAATGAAAGACAGAGTGACAAAAGATATGTACAGTGCAGGTAATACACTGAGGGTCAAAAGAATCCTAATGTAGCCCAGAAACCAGTGTCTGTTAATGTTGGGATTCAAAACTCTCGAGACATTTGCCCTCCCAAAGTGGTTTTGACCTTTCGACCCGAAAGCGGCAAACATTTCAGTTTTTCAGCAGCACATAAAAAAATTGCAGTAATTTATTTTATTTATTTAAGAGGTTTTAAATAGCGCTGGCCAGACCCGAAGGTATCGGAGAGTTTTACAGCAGAAAAGGGGAGAAATCCCATAAAAGAGACAAAGGGAAGCATGTGTTCAAAAGTCCCAGTGTGCTGTGCGTCCGAGGTGCGTCATTAAGGTAGAGAGGTCCAGAGGTAGTCTCGATGCATGCACAAAGTCTTGGGCTAAATCTTCCTCCGAGAGGAGGTGAACGAGGAGGGGGTTAGGGAGCGGGGATCAGGTAGGGAGTGGTGGAACATTGCCAGGGGTCTGTAAAGTGCAGGAAGAGGTAAAGTGTTGAAACATTGCCTGGTGGATGCAGAGTGCAGGCTTATGTGTTTTGGTACTCAGTTCGGGAAGGCACGGTTGAGGTAGAGGTCTTTTAGGAGTCTTTTGAATTTTATAAAGGAAGGGATAGTCCTGATATCGGCGGGGATGGAGTTCCAGATTTTTAGTGCGTTTCCTGCAAAGGATCGTGGCGCGTTTTTTTGCTTGCATGTTTGCAAAGGGATGAGTAAGAGGGTGTTGGAGCTCCTGAGGTTTCTTGACTGGCCGGCTTTCTTGCGTTTGGTGGCCAGGTATTCTGGTTTCCCTGTGTGCAGAGCTTTGTTCGTGAGGCAGGTAGTTCTAAAGCTGGCACGCATTCCGACTGGGAACCATTTTAGTTCTCTGAGTGCGGGAGATAAGTGGTCATATTTTTTAACTCCAGAGACCATTCTGGCAGCAGCATTGAGAGTTGTTTTGAGTGGCAATAAGTGGGAGAGAGCTGTACCGGAGAGGACTGACTTCCCATAGTCAAGTCTTGATAACACCAGTGATTGGGTGGCTTGTTTGAGGTCCACGGGTGGGATGAAGGGTTTAATTTTGTTGAGAAGCTTCTGATTGAGGAAGGCACTCTTCTCGGGGATCTTAATGTGTTTGGTCATGCTTAGTTTTTGGTCGAGGGTGATTCCTAGTGATTTTACTGAGTTAGCTTGGGTGATATTACTGTTGAGAGCATCGATTGCTTTCAGCCACTCTACGATTTGAGGGTTTTTTTCTTTGTCGGAGATGTGGAGGATTCCGGTTTTGTCTTGATTGAGTTTAAGGTGGTTTGTTGATATCCATTGTTGAACTTCTCTAAGAGTGTTGTTGAGTCTTAAAATGTCTTTAATGGAGGAGGTTTCCTAGTAGATCTGGGTGTTTTCTGCATCTATGTGTAAGGGGATGTTGGCTTTTTTCAAAATGATGGTGAGGGGTTCCATGTATATGTTGAACAGTTGAGGGGAGAGTACTGAGCCTTGGGGGACACCTCTGTTGATGGGGAGTAGGTCAGACGTAAAGGATTTTATTTTTATCCTTTGGGAGCGGTTGTGAAAGAAGGAGGAGAACCATTGAAGGACCACCTCGTCTGCACCTACTCGGTCTTTGAAAGCCTTGATGAGAAGATTGTGATCAACCGTGTCAAAGGATGCCGATAGGTCTAGGAGGATGAGTAGGGAGCATTGATCAGTATCAAGGGACTTGAGGATGTCATTCATGATGTTAAGGATCGCGGTTTCAGTGCTACAGCCTTTTCTGAAGCCCGATTGGTGGTGGTCTAGCAGGTTGATGTTGTCAATGTGCTAATTCAGTTGAAGAAGAACGCATTTTTCGAGGATTTTAGCTAGGAAAGGGAGATTGGAAACAGGTCTGAAGTTGTTCAGGTTGTTGGTGTCTAGGCCTGGCTTTTTCAGTAGTGGTGTGACTTGGCCGACTTTGAGGCAGTCTAGTCTGATGCCGCTTTTCAAGGAGCTGTTTATGATTTTACACCATAGTGGTGCAAGGGAGAGTTTCAGCTTTTTGGTCAATTGGGTAGGTACAGGGTCGAGGGTGTTGGATGATTTTGTCATTGAAGAAGTTGGCAAAGTTGTCACACAGGTCTTTGGAGGCCTGGACTGGGGTTGCAGAGTTCTTGGAAGTTTGTTGCTAGATGATGTTAAAGAGCTCTTTTGGCCTGTTTTTCGGGTTGGCAGGAGCGGTGCAGAAAAAGCTGTTTTTTCATTGTTGATATGTTTTTTGTACTTTCTTCTTGCTGTTTTGCGTTTCTCGCAGAGGCTAGAGGAGGGATTATTTCTCCATAGACGTTCCGTAGATCTAAGTTTCCTCCTTTCGTCGTTAATGTCCTTGTTGGCCCAGGATCTATAGGGGATGTCCGTGGATTTTTTCAGTTTCAGGGGGGCTAGTTGGTCTAAGATGGAGGACATAGTTGTGTTGTAGTGGGAGGTGAGTTCTGTTGTGGAGAGACTGTCTGGGGAGATGGGCAGGAGGGTGCTTATTTTTTATTCTAAGTCAACTATGTTGATCTGTGTTAGGTTTCTTGTCCATGTGGGGGGGTCTTGGATGGGAGATTGGCACATGATCGGTTGCGTGATGCGGAATAGGATTAAGTGGTGGTCGACTAGTCGACCGGTAGGATGTGGTCTATTGTGATTGCGTCATGTTGGGCGATGATGGCATCCAGGGTTGCCCCTTTGTTATGAGTTTCTTCTAAGCAGTGCTGAGTAAGGTTGTTAGAATGTAATAGCTTGTTCAAGCTTTGTATTGGTGAGCTGTTTTTATCATTCCAATGCAGGTTGAGGTCACCCAGAATTAGGTTGTTGCTGTCTCGGAGAGAGCAGTGAGCAACCAGGTCTGACAGGTGTTTTGTGAACGTGGTGGTGTTGCCTGGGGGATGGTATAAGAGATGGCAGTGTAGTAGTTTGTTGTTGCTGGAGTTAATATTGGTGGTTAGGCATTCGAAGGAGTTATAGTTGAAGGTATCACTTTCGGTCACGGACAAGTTGTTGTTGTGAATAAATGTGTAATAAATGTGTGGCTAGTACAGTGGCTCTAAATAATGTAAATGGATCACATTTTGGGTCATAAGTAAAAAGAAGTGGTGAAGTGAGGCGTTAGCCATCATGGCTTAACGCCTCACTCCGCCACTTCAGAAACGCAAGGCTGCACCATATTTACAAGAATATGGTGCAGCCTTGCATTTTCCCCTGCGCTGGTGCCAAGTTTAACAGCTTAGTGACAACCCAGGCACCCTTACACCATAGTGCAAAGGTGTCTGCGTGAATTGGAAGATTGTTTATGTGTAGGAAGGTGTCCCTTCCGACACATAAACAATCTTTAAATGGTGTTTTGTCACTTCAATGTGTGTTGCTTAATGCAGCACACATGGAAGTTACAAAATGTCATTTTAAAAAAAAAAGATTGTTTATGTGCAGGAAGGAGGACTTCCTACACATAAACAATCCAAGACGTTTTGCTTTTTCCATGTGTACTGCAGAAGGCAGCACACATGGAAAAAGCAAAAACGAGGAGAAATAAAGCTTTTCTCCTTGTTTCGCCATCTTAAGACCAGGTTTTCCCTGTTCTTAATTTTGGCACTGACTCCTATTTACGCACCCTTGTAAATAGGGGACAGTGTCAAAATCAATGGGTGTTGCGGTGGAACGCCCACCACAACACCCACTGTCCACCGCTTTCACTCTAAGAATAGCATGAAAGGGGGGCCTTATTTACAAAGCAGCGTTAGGCTACGCTAAGTGGCTTAACGCTGCCTTGTAAATAATACCAATCCCCTACCGCCACAGGAACGTTGAAAAAGTTACATTCCGGTAGGGATAGGGGCTTGTAAATGTGCCCCTTAATATTCTGACAACTTAACCCCTTAGTTGCTGAGCGTTTTCCACCCTCCATTTGGAGGTCTTTTTTGATATTTAGAGCACTTTGCGATTAGGCCTTCATTTCTCTTTTATTTTTTTTACAAAAGGTATACAGGACAAATGTGTGTGCTTTTCACCCACATCATGGGGATTCTAAGGGTTGTGGATTCCCCTAGAAAGATATAAGTCCATAATAAATACTTTGTGTTACATGTGAAAGGAGATAAAGAAAACAATGCAAGGAATATCCTGGTTGATCAAAATTGATCCAATATTGAACGACAGTTGGCACCAGGGACATGTTTCCTGGGATTAATCCATAGTAAGAGGTATATTTACAAGAGCTTAACGCCGCCGTAGCGCCAATATTTTGACGTTAGGGCAGCTTTTTTTCTCACCGTATTCACAAGTTGCCGCTAACTGCAGTTAGCAGCACTTTTCCAGCGGAAACATTCATTTTCAAGATTGCCACTTCTGTTAGTGGGAACCTAACAAAAAAGAGAAGCAAGGTAGGCGTTCCCATGCAAAAACTGCCACTAATCCCACTTCGCGATATTTAAATTTCTAGATGGCGATAACCCACAAAACTGCAAACGGTGATTACAAAGGAACAGATGCGGCAATCCACGTTACCTGAATCCTTCTCGCCTAAAGCACCTCCAATGGCTCAGAAGCGAGCGGACGACCCTGTGCATCCAGGAGCACTGAGCGGACCCGCAACGGCAGCACGGATAGAGGTAGGAGCTCCGCGGATTCCAGCCGCATTGAACGCGGGCGCCGAGGAAACGGAGGAAACAGACCGCGAGGACACAAGCGCTGAAGCCCCAGTTGCCGGGCAACCACCGGACGCGGTAGCAAAAATGGCACGCAACAAGCGGTTCAGAGCGCCGGAGCCGAGAAGGTGAGCGAGGGGGCAATGGAGAATGCTGCTACAGGGCGGAATGCTTTAGAACAGCTTGAAAGACATAATAACGTGCAAATGTTGGATGCATTATTAAATGTGGAAGCAGGGTTAAATAAAAGAACTTGGGAGCACCCAGAGTATTGAAATACGACAAGAACTCGAGTATGATCAGGACAGTGCTAAGGGTGGCAAGGAACACAGAGGCATTAGGGGAGGTTCCCCTGAATTTTTCTCAATTAACGAGGGGTCTGATACAACGGACATTAGTGAGCCTGAAAATGAGGAGGAGGGGAGCTGCACTGACCACACTTCTGGCTCAGACACAAGTAAGGATTCCAGGGATTTAGCGACTCAAAAAAGAAGGAGTCGGAATGAGAAGAGACGGGCGAGGGTCTAGAAGCAGCATGAACAAAAAATTGTCGTGGGACTATTCTGCTACCTCAGAGACTTACCAGGAAAACGCTCAGGGAGAGGGAGATAATACCGGGAGACCAAAACCTCAAAATGTAACTCTGGAAATGTTGTTCGGTACACTGAAGCAGATGCAATCCGAAGCCAGGGCGGAAAGTCGGAGAGCAAAACGAGACACAAAAAAGTTACAAGCTTCACTGAGAAAAGTAAATAGAAAGTACGAAGAGGTTGAGGAAAGAGTAACCCAGGTTGAAGAAAGAACCAGCAGAGTGGAAGATGAGGTAACAGAATGGCAGACCTTCAAAATGGAGCAAGGAAAAGTAGTTGAAGACTTGCAGTGGAAGCTCGAAGACTTTGAAAACCGCCAAAGGCGGAACAACGTAAGACTGTTGGGACTTGAGGAAGGGCGGGAGGGACAGGATCCGAGAGGATATGTGGTTAAAGTATTAAATGAAGCCTTTCCAGAATCAAAATGGCACTGGAATTTAGAAGTGCAAAGAGCCCACAGATATCCCCTATTTGTAAGGAAAAACCGTGGGGGTCAAGAGAATGCACTTCCAAGGGCAATGTTGGTCTTCCTAGGGAACTTTCTAGCGAGGCAAGAAATAATTGATAAAGCTAGACCAGATTCCAGAAAGACAGCTGACGGAAATACATTTTTTGCCAGACCGGATTTCTGCCATGATGATAGTACCCTTCCAGAAGCAAGGTGTAGAAGCTTATTTGCTGTTCCCAGCAAGACTTAAAGTCATCAGTAAGGGGCACACTAGGATGTTTCTGTCTGAGATAAAAGCGGGGGAATATTTGGCAGAAATCTCAGAGAAAGATAAAGGAAAGGAGAGCAGAGGAAGAACTCCACCAAAAAGTCCACCAAAAACCCCGTAAATGGAAATATCAAAAAAGAAAACACAGTTATATCTAACAGATGAGAGAGTAGGATAGGAGAGAGTAGCGACACTACAGACTGCAGGGGCTACACATAGTTCAAGATTGACCTATTTGCCTGTAGTTTGGTGGGGAGGGATCCAAAAGGGAGGGGGGCAGGAGGGGGGGAAAGAGGGAGGAGGGGGGGCGGGGAAAAAAGGACTCACACTTAGGATGTGGTTGCGAGCACAGCGCAGGTGAGGGCACAAAGAAAGATATGCGAAGCAATATACAAAGTAATACGTTAAAAAACACAGAAGGAAGGGAAATAATGAAGCTTATAGAATCTAACTGGCACAAGTACATACAGAGGGTGGGAAAAAGCACGAACTATAATGACTTGTAGGATAGCCTCAATAAACATCTGCGGGCTAAATGAGCTAAACAAAAGGCTTAAAGCGGCTGCCCTGCTAAAATCGTTACATCTCGACTTAGTGTGCCTTCAGGAAACGCACATTGAAGGCACTAAGGCGTATTTGTTGGAGCAGCTTGGCTTTAATGTGCTAGCAAAAACTAATCAAAGCACTAAGACACGAGGTGTGGCGATTCTAGGTAGGAGACAGGATATGTTGGTTAGGAGGAAGGAGGAGGACCAGTGGGGCAGATGGGTTATAGCAGAACTAAGATTCAAGGGGGAAACTATCACGGTTGTCTCTGTTTATGGCTCCACAGGAGATGATCCGGATATATTCCAATTTTTAGACACAGAACTGGCGCAGTGGCCGGAGCCGATTATACTATGCGGTGATCTGAACCTCCACGACATAGACAGTAGTTTTTTAGACCCTGGCAGAAAATACTCAGGGAGAAAGAAGAGGACTTATAGG
Organism: Lissotriton vulgaris; assembly: GCF_964263255.1. Taxonomy (NCBI): domain Eukaryota; kingdom Metazoa; phylum Chordata; class Amphibia; order Caudata; family Salamandridae; genus Lissotriton; species Lissotriton vulgaris. The sequence continues at coordinate 188,513 of NW_028250355.1, read as the reverse complement.
GCCATGGCAGATATGGTAACTCATAACTCTCTGGAAGACCCCTGGTTAAACTGTCATCCAAACTTAGATGGAAGCACCTTCTTCTCAGCCCCCCATCAGATATTGGTTAGGCTGGATTACTTCTTAATTACAAGAGGACTGATGGATAGAACAAGAATAGACAGGAAACCCAGAATCATTTCAGACCATAGTCCGCTAGTCTTAACAGTAATAATTGGGCAAAGGAAAAACAAAGAGCTAAGACAATGGACATTTGATAGAACACTGCTCCAGGATCAGAGCTATAGGGAAATTATGAGTAACTGGATTAAGGAAAACTGGGAGATAAATAGGGGCACAGCATCACCAGGGGTAGTGTGGGATGCTTTTAAACTTGAGTAAGAGGGGAAACCCTGAGTTATGTAATTAAGGACCAAAAGATGGAGAAGGAAAAAGCCGAACAGGCTAAGAGACTAATCACGGAAGTAGAGGAAGCACTTACTTCAGCCATACAAATACGTTCTCCAATTGACCAGATCTTATTGAAAATAGTTGCTCTTAAAGCCGAAGCTATGGACCGAATGGCTAAAAAGACAGTAGAGAGGTATCTAGTAAATAAAGAAAAAGTATATGAACTTAGTGAAAGAGTTGTCCATATACTGGCTGTGCGTGCTAGGCAAAGGGAAGGGATGGCTGATATTAAGGAGATCAAAAATTCTCAGGGTGTCATGGTAAAGGAAGCTGAACAGATCAGAGAGGTATTTAAACAATTCTACACAGAGTTGTATACAGAGGATGGCCTAGAGAGAGAGGAGGATATACGGGGATACCTAAGAGAGATAGAGCCCCCAGAGTTAGCAGAGGAGGACAGGAATGGGCTGGAAGAGGTATTTCAGTTGGATGAACTGGCCGAGTCTTTGAGGGACTTACCATCCGGGAAGGCAGCTGGTCCGGACCAGATCCCTGTAGAATTTTACAAAGCTTTTCAACCTTCCCTTTTAATAGAAATGTTTAATGTTATGCTGCTAGCACAAAAGGGCGAGTGCGCCCCAGAATCATGGGGCGAAGCAGATATCATTGTAATACCCAAGAAGGGGAAACCTCCAGATGTCCCGGGGTCCTATCGCCCCATCACTCTAATGAACGCGGATGTCAAGGTGTTCACTAAAATCTTGGCCAAAAGGTTATCTAGGGTAGTGGAATCATTGGTAACCCCCTCCCAGCATGGGTTTATTCCGGGTAAAGGAACAACTCAACACACTAGACAGGTAATCACGGCATTTGATGCAGCAAGTACTCTAGGAGACCCGATGGCAGCTTTGTTTCTGGACGCCGAGAAAGCATTCGACAGGGTCTCCTGGAGGTACTTATGGGCAGTCCTGAGGTGTAATGGCATAGAGACAGGATTTATTAAGGCCCTGCAGACCTTATATATAAATCCGGTGGCCAAGATAAGGGTTAATAGAGGGCAATCAACAGCAGTTAATATCCACAGAGGAACAAGGCAGGGGTGTCCATCTTCTCCCCTGCTCTTTGCTTTATACCTTGATCCTTATATACGTAAGTTGGAAAGTAATGATCAGATTCCACCGCTAGTATTAAATGGATGCAGGTTTAAAACGTTAGCATATGCAGACGATGTGGCCATCTTGACTTCAAAACCTACAGACGCTATTAGGGCAATTGAAGAAGAAGCTATGCGATTTGGGCAATTCTCAGGATATAGCCTGAACAACACTAAAACCCAGATAGTTAAAAATCATTGGGTAGTATGTAACGATGATAGAGTTGTGGGAGCAGCAACCTATTTAGGGGTGCTAATTACAGCAGAGGTAGATAAGATTGTTAAAAACAACATGGCACCTTTAATAGCCCAAGTCAAAACGGACTTAGAGAAGATGAATAACCTTCACCTATCATTGGTAGGCTGTACAAATATCATCAAGATGATGGTTTTACCTAAATTTTTGTACTTCTTTAGGGCTATACCACTTTTGTTTGAAGCCAGCTGGTTCAATGGTCTCGAGGCCATATGTAATAGGTTCATCTGGGCGCACGGTAAGACCCGGAGGGCCTATAGGTTTATGACACTTCCTAGGGAAAAAGGGAGATGGGGTGCACCAGATTTTTGTTTATATTATATGGCAACTGTTTTGCAATATATACAGGGATTAATTGGGGGGAATAATGATGATGAAAGAGTGTATAACATGTCTACTGAGGTTTACACTGTCCTGCTAGGGGCAAATCCCTATAATTGTTTCTTAAAATGTACAGATTTTAGTTATCTCAAGAGAACCCGGTTCAAGACGGTTATGGCGGCTGTAACAGTGTGGAATGCATTTCTAAAGAAAGTTAAGATGGGGAGGTATAATAGATATGTGTCTTTGATTAACAATAGATCATTCCCCATGGAAATTTTTGCTGATCAGACGATGGCAGAGTGGGCAGCAAGAGGCATTATGCAAATAGGGGATTTGTTTACCCAGGATGGTTCAAACAATTTTCAGATCTGCGAGATACATATGGCCTAGACAATAGTTTTTTTAAAAGTATTTACAGATTAGGAGTTTCCTTAAAAACAAAGTGGGAGGTCCCGCAGGCTTTGATAAAATAGAAATAATGGAGAAAATTAAGCTGATGGGGGACTGCACAATTAGGTCTTTCTATGCAATTTTGTTAAAAGGAAAGTTGGACGACCTAGAGAAATTTAGCACGAAATGGGCAGACAAATTGGGAGATGAAAGTAATCTGTTTTATGAATCACTGAATTTAGGACGTACAATATTAAGCGCAGCCCCTCTGCAGTCTCAGCATTATAAAACACTATATTTTCTTTATTTTACTCCTGCAAGGATAGCAAAATGGGGTGGGAGTACAGGAATCAACTGCCCTCGATGCGATGTGTTGGAGGCAGATAGTATACATATTTTTGCAACATGTCCCCATTTACATTTATTGATTAAAGAGATAGAGGGGATTTTAGCAAGATCTCTGGGTATATTGATCTCTCTTACATCATCTTGGATCATGCTAGGAGTGGCTGATGGGGAGCAGGATCAGTATGCAGAATTTTTGTTTGTTGCAATGGCTGTTTACAGATTGACAATAGCCAGGGCTTGGCTAGATAAAAATCCCCCAAAATTTCAAACTTGGTTGGCAAATATGTTATATGCATACAATATAGAGAAAAACATCTATGCTCGGAAAGGGAGGAGAGGAAGATGCTTGGGTAGAAGGATCTGGGAGCCCTTAAGTAAATGGAAGGAGAAGCAAAGTAATGCTACTAAAACAGGTCAAGTTGCTCCCATAATCAAAAAACCCTCAGCAGATACATCAGACCCAAACAACTTTCGCCCAGTGACCAACATCCCGGTACTGGCCAAGCTAATTGAGAAATGCGTACAGAACCAACTGAGCCAACACATCACCAGGTTCTCATTGCTTGATGAATGCCAATCAGGATTCAGAGCAGGGCATAGCACGGAAACAGCGATCCTCCATATAGTTGATGATGCACTACATGCCCTTGACCAAAACCAAGCATGCTTACTGATTCTCCTTGATCTGTCTTCGGCTTTCGACACGGTAAATCACGAAGCATTACTGACTAGGCTGCGGGACAGGATAGGATTGTCAGGAACTGTGCTGAAATGGTTCGACTCTTTTCTACAGAACAGGACGCAGCGATTCCTGGTCAACCAGTCAATCTCACTTCCATCCCCTATTTCAATAGGAGTCCCTCAAGGATCGACGTTATCCCCAGATCTCTTTAACCTATACGTCGAACCGCTTACAGAAATTCTCTAAAAGTCACAGATATCCTATCACATGTACGCAGACGACACGCAAATATACTTAAAGATCGCATCCCTAAAAGACATTTAACTAATGAACAAGTCATTAAAAACGGCTCTAAAATGATTAACTACCAATCAGCTGAAGCTAAATGCTCACAAAACAGAGTTCCTACTAATCGCACCAGCTAGGAGCCATACAGAAATAAAGGAATGGACGAAAGTCGTGACTGCGCTAAACTGCACCCCAACACTAATCAAGTCAGCGAAATCGCTAGGAATCACACTGGACGAGAATCTGGACATGAAAGCCCACATTAACTCAATGGCAAAAAATGCACGATTCCACCTGAATTACTTAAGAAAACTGAAACCTTTCATCTCAGAGGCGGATCTCAAATTGGCAATCCAATCTTTAGTCATCTCGAGGATTGAATATGGCTGCACCACCTTAGCTGGATTACCAAAAACGTCCACAGCGCCACTGAAAGCCTGCCTTAACGCTGCGGCAAGAATTATCACCGGATCTAGGAAATACGATCGCATATCCCCACACTTGAAAGCTTTAAACTGGCTACCTTATGAAGCCAGAATCCAAATGAAGATAGCATGTATCACCCATAAAGCGCTACACCACAACACCCCAAGTTACCTAGCGAAGAAAATACAGCTGTCCGGGGGTAATAGACCAGCTAGGAGTGCTGAGGAGTTGCTGTTACGGCCAGCCTTTTTCCGTAAGAAGAAAACGTATGACAGAGCGTTCTCAGGAGCTGCCCCCAGAATCTGGAACTCACTCCCTCCTAACATTAGGAAGACCCAGAATGTGGCAACATTCAAACGAGAAGTGAAGAGCTTTCTGATGAAGAAATACTCTACTTAGAGTAGAACTTTCATGAACTTATAACGACCTACCTCATACTTGTCTCCTTATATTACTTGGGATAGAAGTTTAGTCCAACAGACTATTAACGCTAACTACTCATGTGTTTTGAATATATATCATCTACCTCATATATGTTATTCGTATAACCATTTGATATATTTTTTTATCTCCTACGTCTTCTATGTAAAGCGCTCTGATACCCACGGGTCTTGTTCGCGCTATATAAAACTTTATAATAAAATAAAATAAAATAAAAAATAAATGATGAATAGGGAAAAAGTGTTTTGTCCGTTTTTATCCCTTGTTTATTTAATATCCCTTTATTGTTTGAACAAAGTGTTAAAACAACTTTGATGAATTTATTACTTGAATGGTGTATTATATACGTACCAATGATTGAATATATATAATAGAAATTAAGGAAAATATTGTAACTGTAATTGGTAAAGTATATTGTATGCAAGATAAACTGTGCTCATTACGATGAATAATAAAAAGAAATTAACAAAAAAAAAAAAACCTGCTGCTAAGTCAAATTAGAGGCAGTTTTTTAAAACCAACAAATAGCTGGTCTTAAAATTGGTGAAAACACTTGGGTCCACATATAAGATTTTTGGGTGCTGGACTGCGCTGCAAGGAATATTTCTGCGCTACCCGGCACCGAAACAAAAGGTCAAGGATGTGCCCTATGAATAAGATAGGGCGCGTTCCTGGGCCCCATTTATGAAAAGTGTTGCATCCCTGCGACCAAACAGTGTTGCTACACCTTTCACTGTGCCCTCCTTGCGACAACCTGGATGTGCCATATTCAATGTACGGCACTCAATGTTGCAATCAATGACAGATATGTCTGGAATTCTGACAAATCTGTCAGCATTAAAGTCATGCATTGCTGCAGTAGTGTTGCAAGCATGATGCAACTCCAGCAATGCATAGGGCCAGCCTATCCCTATGGCATTGCGTCACCCTTACGCCTGCCATGAGGCAGGCTTAAGGTTTTGACACAGGGGTTAGAAAATTGCTGCTAACTAACGCTCGCGTTAGTTAGCGGCAATTCTTGTAAATATACCCTAAGTTGATTGATTTGTGGCTCTGATAGGTGCTAGAAAAGAGAAATGAGGGGAAACTTAGCATCAGTGTCTTTAATCAAAACAAGGCCTTCTTTCACTAAAGTTAAGAAAATCTCTGTTTCATTATAAAGCCATAGGCTCACATAATGCTTGTTTAAAGCATGGATACAATACAATTAGCAACATGAGGAATGGGTTCATAATAAAAGGTCCTAAAAGTGAAAACAGACCAATCAGCAGGTCTGAGAATGTCCATCAATACTGCTCCAGCCCAAAAGGCTTGTGAGGCCGAAGTTTCCCTTGTGAAGTGAGCCTCGAAAGCAGATGAGTCAATGACCGCTAAATTCATGATTATTTTCACCAAGCGTGCCAAACTTGGAGAAAAAACTGATTTGTAAGGAGTTCAGGAGTAGATGATGAATTGGATTGAGGAGGACGTTCTCAATCATTTGTTTTTAGAATATACTATTTTAAACAATTTCCTAAACAGAGCTCAGGCTGAAGAGGAAAATAAGGATAAAAAACTGATGTTGGATTTGTGTTTGTTCTTCCCGGGACTTGGAAACAATCACCAGAAAGAGTATATTGGACTGAAGACACATCTAAAGCTTTAATATCAAACCAAGCACAGTAGGGCAATACATTTTTCAAACAAAATATTAAGAGATAAAAAAGCATTGTCAGACCAATTCAAGTACAAATTAAAAATCAAATTCACATCCTACATTTGGTTGTATTTAAGTAACGGAGGTTTATTACATTTTACTTCCTTCAAAAGTCGATCCAAAGGGCGAATCAGAGGATGTTCTTCGATATGTCTCTCATCCACTCCTGCATGTTCTGCCACAATTGCTGGTCTGTATGTATTTATAGTCCTATTCGCTTTCCCTTGAGAAGTTAAGGATGCTAAGAAATGTATGACCAGAGTCACATGTGCTGAAAAGAGATATGTACCCCTGTCCGTCCCAGCATCGGCAGAGCCAGACCATCCAAGCGGATGTTTAAAGTTTGGTGGTTCCTGGGCAATAAGATTGGTGACTGAACTGAGAAGCCTCTGTTGAAATGTCTTCGTTTCAGCAGACTGACATGAAACTATCCATGCCACAAATACCAGGGAGTGATTGGGAGTCATTGTGTGATGTTGACCGTGAGACTTTAGAAGCAAACTGGATAAAGACAAAAACAGAATGGGGAGATTTCCTGACAACTCCAGGCGGTAGAGAACCATGGTTGGCTCTGCCAGAGGAGAGGTGTCAACCGTAAAGTAGCTTCTTGGTGATGTACCTCTGGTAAAACTTGTTCTATCATGACAAATGGAGGAAAAGTGTAAGTTAAGTGAAGAGACCAATACTGAGGAAAAGCGTGTGTTGTCCAAGCTTGAGTATCCATATGCAACTGTAAAATTAGGGAAGTTAAGGGATGAGGGAAGTTGGATGTTTAATCAGGAAGAAAAGCATTCGATTGCAAAGAGTCCAAATTTGGTAAAAATCTTTTTGAAAATTGTAGAGTGAATACGCCATTCACTTGCATTTTTAAAATGCAGGGAGCACCAATCTGCTATTGTAGTTAGATTGGCTAGAAGGGACCCTGCTTGTATGTATATTTTCTTTGAAGAGAAAACTCCAAAAGGTGTTTGGCAACCTATGCGGTGGGTCATACTAGCGTGTGATTCGAACTAAGTTACGGCGGGATTTCATACTTGGGCCGGCAGAGGATGGGTGACGAATACGTACAGCAGTTGAGGTGAGGCTCACGCAAATTTATTAGTTAGGAAATAGACACATTGAAAGTAATGGGCTGGCACAGTAATAGATATTTCAGCGCTGTGGCGATTTTTAAACTAAGATTCTCAAAAAAAAAAAAATCTTTTTTATATTCCAACGTTTATAGATAACAATGATTGAAATATAGATTGAGCTTAAAGGCAGTAGTGGAGGAATCGAATAATAGACATTAACGGTACGTGAAATTAAAATATAAATAGAATATTAGTGTAAGATGCAGAGTAGATAGAACATTAATTGATGTTTTTATTAATACAGGATTGAAATTGACCCTGCAACTCACCTAGGTAGTGAGGAATTTGGACTTTGACCGGAGAAAAACAGTTAAAAGCTTAATTAGCAGGTATCTATATTCAGTGCTTAATTTGTAAAATATGAAGTCCAGGTGCTCAAATGTTTGCCGGAGGCCACACCTACTTTCACAGGCCCCACCCACTTCCCCCACTGGCTCCACCCACTTCCTCCACTGGCTCAACCCCCTTCCTCAACCGGCTCTGCTAAAAATCGGATGTAATACCCGCTCTGAATATTATATATTTCTTTCGTCTTCAATGATTGATTTTGCTTGCCACAAAGTGTTATTCATACTTTTTGAAATGTCAATCATACACTTTCATGCTACCTTTTCAGAATCATGGACCCGTCTTTATTTTTGAGTTCCCATATTTTAAAACAAACATTGCCTGCATTAAGCTCAAATCCATGAAGCCTTCCATACCATTGCAAAACCCTTATACAGTGTGGGCCGGATTCACAGAATGAATTTAAGACTCAATCCTAAACTTACTACTATTTTGGTATTCACAGATTGCACTTACTACTTTTGGCATTCACAGAAGCTAGGATTTGTCTTAAGTTTGTCTTAAGACAAACTTAAGACAGACTTAAGACAGACTTAAGTTAGGATTTTGTCTTAAGTCTGTCTTAAGTCTCTCTTAAGTTTGTCTTGAGTCTGTCTTAAGTCTGTCTTAAGTCTATGTTAAGTCTGTCTTAAAACAAACTTAAGACAACATCCTAACTTCTGTGAATACCAAAAGTAGTAAGTTCATTCTGTGAATGCCAAAAGTAGTAAGTGCATTCTGTGAATACGAAAATAGTAGAAAGTTTAGGATTGAGTCTTAAGTTCATTCTGGGAATCGGGCCCTGTGTCTTTACAAGTTGAAAACAGTCCAAATTTACAAACATGGCCAGTTTTTTTTATTTTGCTTTCTGATTCTCTAATGAGGGGCTACTTTTATTTTGTACCCGGGACTTTATTCTTTCCCAGTGCGACCCTGTATAGGTACAGTTAGGAGAAAATTATTTCTCTACTATTATTTCAGTTAAATTAACACATTTTCCTACTTCATAATGTTCTACAGAACTGTGTTCAAAGCAGGTAACCGCGCTCCCTCTAGGGCTAATTTTCATACATTACAACACAAATATTTCTAGTAAGAGTGGTACCATATAATACTTTCACTTAACAGTGCTCAAGCTAAAGTCTCGCAGTGAGAGAGTCTCAGCCAAAAGGAAGAAATGTTATGTGGCGCTACAGGTCACGACGGGCCTGAGACTGACTTAGTAAGGAAGATGCAGAAGCGAAAAAGCTGCTTGGAAAATGCATTGAAAAATATGTTTGTGACAATTTTGGCTTTGTACGGTAATGCAGGGAAACATGATTAAACGATACTGTAGTTTCACACATGAGTGACACTTTGCAGGCCTTGACTGTACAGGATCAACAGGAAGGCAGGTTACGAGGAATTTTATAGGATTGGACTTCATACAGCAATATCGAAGATATCCTAAAAAGCATTATCAATATAGATGATAAAACATCTCCATACAAGTCATGAAACAACAATCATATTTGTAAGTGCCGGAAGGCACCAACAAAGCAAGATCAGCAATTACCCTCCTGAGCATGGCATGTTATGTTGCTCAGCCGGCAGCAGTATGTTGAGCACAGGCAGTGACTATGCAGCAGACTCTCTGGGAGTTCTCATGCAAATATGCCATGTCTTGATGAGGAGTTTTCCTAGTTTCTACTTGTCCACTCTGAATTGAATTGAATTGAATTGAAAGGATTCTTGTATAGCGCATGGCTACCCTGAGGCATCCCAGCGCTTGCAGCTACGGAAAGAGGGGGGTCTGAAAGTGAGGGGGGTCTGAAAGTGGCAGCATACCCACTGAATACACCATGGATAGGACTGATACAACTCAGCAGGGGAGCAGCAAGTTGGAGCATAGGCAAAATCAGGAAAAACACCCAGCTCCTTCAAGCATCGATCACCTGATTCAGTTACTCAGTTAGTACAATGCCCTTCATGGCACAGTTGGAGACTTGGCCGGCATAAGTGCTCAGGGCAGGCCTCGGACTCGTCACTCGGTGGTTCACTTCACAGGTCACTTCGTGCGTATGAAGTGAACAGTGAAGTGCAAGGCAACAAATTAAGCACTGGTTTTCTTCCCGACCCTCTCGCCTCCCAAATCTTGTCTGTCCATTATTACAATTCCCTGAATCTCACTCATTGTGGTAATAGAAGCTGTTTTCTAAAGAAAATAATTAACATCACTGTGATCATCTATACATTGCTACTATAAAATGTTGACGCAAAACTTTTCACTTTTCCTCCTAATCTACCTGTTTTTAAAGTTAATCTTATGTCTTTTTTTAGTACAATGCCCTTAATGGCACAGTTGGAGACTCTGCCGTGCAGCCGTGCTGCTAAAGTCAGGGTTAAATTAAAGTTAAAGTTCCTGCACGGCCCCTGCCTTCTCCTCCTGGCCCGGTCCTGTCAGTGGCACTGTAGAGGTCAGGTGCCGTGTGCCTGGCGCCGGAGGCATGAGTGCTGAGGGCAGGCCTCGGACTCCGTCACTCGGTGGTTCACTTCACAGTTCACTTCATCCGCATGAAGTGAACTGTGAAGTGCGTGAACCACCAAGAAGGCTGAAAGAAGGAGTGCTGGGGGTGGAGGGGTGCACTGCAGGGCACCTGGTCCTTTAACTTCTACACCCCAGATTTAATTTGGAGCAGAGCAGGAGCCGGAGCTACCACGCCAATGCCGGTGACATCACGTCATCCCATCCACGAACCACCCAAAACAAGCATTTACAATGCAATGGTCTCGGCATTATTAAAGGTAGAGCTATTGGCATTGCTCATGACTTTTTTTTTATTTTAAATCATAAATAAATGGTATTGTCATTTACATTGCCAATAGCTTAATCGTTAGATAAATGGCATTGTCATTTACAATGCCAATAGCTTAATCGCTCGCAAATGCATGACCTATTGCATTTACACCCACACAGAGCCACCCAAAAAAAGCCACCCACACACACATACAGAGCCACCCACACAGAGCCACAGCCACACACACATAGACACACACACACACACAGAGCCACACACACACAGCCCCACACACACACAGAGCCCCCCCCCACACACACACAGAGTCCCACACACACACACAGAGCCCCCCCACACACAGAGCCCCCCCACACACACACAGATCCCCACACACACACAGAGCCCCCTACACACACACACACAGAGCCCCCCACACACACAGAGACCCCCCCACACACAGAGCCCCCCCCCACACACACAGAGCCCCCCACGCACACACAGAGCCCCACACACACAGAGAGAGCCCCACACACACACAGAGCCCCACACACACACAGCCAGGAGGCAGGGAAGCAAGTACAGCGAGAGGGCAGGGAAGCAAGCACAGCAAGGGGGGAGGGAAGCAAGCACAGCGAGGGGGCAGGGGTGCAAGCACAGCGAGGGGCAGGGGAGCAAGCACAACCAGGGGGCAGGGGAGCAAGCACCGCCAGGGGGCAGGGCAGCAAGCACAGCCAGGGGGCAGGAGAGCAAGCACAGCCAGGGGGCAGGAGAGCAAGCACAGCCAGGGGCAGGAGAGCAAGCACAGCCAGGGGCAGGGGAGCAAGCACATCCAGGGGGCAGGGGAACAAGCACAGCCAGGGGGCAGGAGAGCAAGCACATCCAGGGGGGCAGGAGAGCTAGCACAGCCAGGGGGCAGGAGAGCAAGCACAGCCAGGGTGCAGGAGATCAAGCACATTGCAGTGATGATTCTAAATATAGTCTAAACTGATGGTTATCACCTACTTTAAAGCGTGAACCGAGTAAATATCTATGTTCTATTTAACTTGTTTCTTTTGTTGACCTCACAAATATTTTGCTACTAGCAACCCGTTCCGACGTTGTCCGGGTATGAATTGCTGCCGGCCAGTAGTATATTGTTTTGTAGGATTTCGTTTTGAGAGCATTTCTTATCTGTGACAGGCCTGTGAAACGCTCCGATTCACAGTGCACTGCTGATGCACTTAGGAGTGCGCATTCAGTAGTGTGTGAACTCGAGTTTCTTTACTTTATTTTTCCTTGCAATATTATATAGCGCGAACTCGACAACATGGCATGAGCACGATTTACATTACAGAAGAACACATTCATTTGTGGTAGGCACGGGGAGACAAAGCAATTTGCCTGGAATCACAGGATGTTGACCTGATGCCGAGATTCGAACGTAGCTCCCCAGCTCTAAAGTTCGCAATTCTAGAACTTGTGGCGGGAGGTGTGTCTAAAAGTGTAAGCCGGTGCTGGCCATCAATGAGAGAGACCTGTGCATTTTTCAAATCGGTGGTGAAAAAATAAGAGTATGTTGCTGGAGATGTGGGCCGCCGTGCCACCAATGTACTTACCGGGGGAGGGTAAACACCCATTATTCCGCAACTTTCTTTCCGCAGACCATCACTCCGCATACTTTCATTATGAAAGTACCATGACTCCGCAATGCCATTATAACACAGGGCATTACATTTTATATGCTTTTACCACGCATATATTTACAACGAAATTCGTTGTAAATGCATGAATGGTAAAAGCATGTTTTTTTTAATGTTTGGATAAGGTAAGTATAGGTATAGGGGTATATGTTTTGGGGTACTGAGGTATATGTTTTGGGGTGTTTGGGTATTTTACGGGTTCAGATATAGTTTTGGGTTATGGGGTACAGGGGTAGTTTTAGCGTTTAGGGATAGGTATGGGTTTTGGGGCACAGGCGTATTTTTAGGGTTCAGGGCTAGGTCTGGGTTTTGGGGTATAGGGGTATTTTTAGGGTTCAGGGGTAGTTTTGGGTTTTGGGGTACAGGGGTATTTTAAGGGTTCAGGGCTAGGTTTGGGTTTTGGGGCACAGGAGTATTTTTAGGGTTCAGGGCTAGGTTTGGGTTTTGGGGTACAGGGGTATTTTAGGGTTCAGGAGTATGTTTGGGTTTTGGGGTACAGGGTTATTTTTATGGTTCAGGGCTAGGTTTGGGTTTTGGGTGCAGGGGTATTTTTAGGGTTCAGGGGTAGGTTTGGGTTTTGGGGTACAGGGGTATTTTTAGGGTTCAGGGCTAGGTTTGGGTTTTGGGGTACAGGGGTTTTTTAGGGTTCAAGGGTAGGTTTGTTTTTTGGGGTACAGGGGTATTTTTAGGATTTAGGTATAGATTTGGGTTTTGGGGTACAGGGTATATTTATAGGGTTGAGATGGGTTAGTGTTTAAGTGTGTTGGGGTATTTTAAGGAATAAGGGTGGGTTTTGATTATGGGGCGCAGGGGTATTTAAAGAGAGCAGGGTGAACACCCGGAGCTGGAATGTACAGAACCTGGAGAAAAAAAACAATGAAATATTTGCCCACATCTTGCCTGGTTCGGACTCAAGCATTCTAGGATCAATTTCTGTCTATCAACTGACTTAAACCAGGATAGCTTGACTCCAGTGGTGTGGAGAGCATGGGACTCACGTCTGAGCATACCCATACCACTCGGGGTGACAAATGCAAAAACAACAGTTGATGGACAGAATGCAGAACAATGTCATACATTCACCCCAGTACAGAGATCTGGGTCTAAATCCATCGTTTTTTTGCACTCCACACCACCCCAGTTCAGACATGGCCATATGCAAATCAGCCTTGACCCTGTGCCTCATGGGAACAGACCAGCCCAAAGGGTGGAACATACCACATGCCCCCAGCATTTGCCACGCCCCCACAGCACAACGCAGACACGCCCACAAGGGACTACTTTGCTGGCACGGTTCTTTTACTTTTTAAATGTATAGGGTAGGCGTCTGCATCGCCTATGTCCTTCTGCTGCAACTGCCCTTTCCAACGCTGTATTGGGTGTTGCGATTGGTGCTGTGGTTCCTGAGATTACCCGCCTCAAAGGTTTGGGCTCTCTCTTTATTATATTAGTATGGATGAACCAATTCAATCTGAGCTAAATCAAAATTGGGCTGATCACACGAACACTCTCACATTACAACTGCAATTATGCTCCTGCAATCTGGTTCGCTCTCACAACACTCAATGCATTTCCCTTATAATTAGGGCATGATTAAACCTTGAGTCTCTGTATTAGTTCCGTCCATAGTTGCAACCACACCTAAAACATGATTCATTCCCAACACTCCCTCTATACATCTCTCTAAGATCCATATAATTCCAGCTGTTTCATTTAATATTGTCTGGGTGGGCAATACAGATGCTTAATATGTAATAATAGATTAAGTGAATCCATGGAAACAATAATTCTCAGAGACCTTTCTATATCACACTTGTCATTTTGTAGTAAGTGTTGTTCTCTTACAGATGGAACTGGGTTCTTGAAACCAAAGTAGCTCTCAGCCCTCAATTTCAACGTCTAACACTGAAAAGGAACAACTGCCTCCATCCGTTGTACAATACTTTGTATTTATCATCAATTTAACGCAAACTAATCTCAGACTGAAATAAACAAGTGGCAATGCTAGTCTTAGCTGACTGCCAGAGCAATCTCGTACACATCGGCAGACCCAGAAACTCTAAAAATCATTTTGAAGCTCATAACTGGACCAGATAAAGGAATTCCTCTTAAAAACCTGACTAATGCAGAAAAACCTGTAAATATTTGTAGAATGTAAAGGGGGTATATCACACCAATTGACGGCAACTGTGCTGTAGCACCAATCGTACATCAAATTTATTTCCTAAGTATCAACCTGACAAAATGTTTATTCGCACTGCTCCGGCAGGAGAGTCCATTATTAAACCCAAAACATTATCACCTGCAGGTATTTCTTGCATCCAACAAAGCACAAATATGACCTATAATAATCTATCAAGGGTCTTTCAACAACACTTACAAGCGAAGAGAGTATATTACCCATCGCATTAGGTCTACTTCTAAACTTCCCTAAACCCCCATCAGCACAGCAGAATTATCTCTCAGAACTCACATGCATAAAACACTGTACCAAAGCTACATGCTAAGCATTGAGTAGCCAAACCCCACACACCAAACCCCTCTTCTCAGGCAATCGTCCCTCAATCAGTTAAGGACTTAGGCCCCATCACAACCGGAGGCAGACATCAGCGTAGCAAAGCCTTACTGGCAGCTATTTATTGCCTTCTAGAGGGTGCTCACCACTTCACACAAAACCTTACAGAATATGCCACTCACAGCACACAAGAGGATGCCAGTGCTAGTGGCAAACAATGCCTCAGCAGCATAGACACTACAGCCCGAATAATGATCAAACGCTCCCCTTCATGGAATGAAATAAACATCAGTCAGATGGCACAGGCATCCATACGCAAAGTACATGACAAGGAACTCTGGCAGGCTCGAACATATCATGCATGGATGCGTAATGGGTGGCGGGGGCGATGACGGTGGTTCTCAGTGCAAAGGCGGTCCTCATACCTACGTTTCTGGCGGATTTGGGAAGAGAGAGGGGGGGCAAGTTTGGAAGAGAGAAGAGGGTAAAAGAGTAAAAGGAAGAGGTGAGGAGTGTCAACGTTATTGGAGGAAGGTGGAGAGGAACAGAAGGGGCATGAGCGGAGGCACTGAGGGTGGGGGAGAGGGAAGATAGAGGAGCACACCTCCTACCCCGGCCACAGCACCCACCGGCCTGATGGCACGGAGCCCCGCCACACCCTTTTAGGTGTCTAAGTGGTGACCCTGATGCTGGCCCGGGCCTCGGGGGGGCTCTGACCGTGGAGGGGCCCCCAGAGGGCAGGGGGGCACATACTCACCTTATCTGTTGGTCGTTGATTTCACCTTGGGGAGTCTTCTGTGATGGCCGCTGGGTGGCAGCTTTCCCTGCGCTCTGTCGTTGATTGCACTCGGGTGCAGTGACAGGCTGGACTTTGCGCAGTGTTGCTTGGCGGCCGCTGGGTGGCGAAAAGGGGACACAGCTGCTCTTTAAGGCGAACAGCCGGTCCGTTTTTTAGGTCACAGTAATATCCAGACCGGATGTCCGAGAATTATTGTCAGTAATTTATCCCTCCCTCTTTTTGGCGCTCCCTCCATTGGCTGGCTTCCTAAAGGGAGGCCAGCCATTGGAGCAGAGAGCCTTCACTCCGATTTAGCCCCGTCTTTTTCCGATTCGGGGGCGTAAATTTTGCTGTTCTTTAGCTCGTGACATTGTCCGTCACTCAATTAATTAATTAATTAATTAATTAATTAATTGCAGGTTTATATAGCGCTAGGATCGACTCCCGGAGGAGTATCTCCGCGCTTCGACCGCTGCGAAACCCTTCCTGGCTTTCCTGAGAGATGGTCCCTTAATGGGTATCTCCAGGGTGAGACCAGGCATCCCCGGCAGTCTGGTGGGGCCGTTAGTGAAGATGAGGCAAGCTAATGCCCAGAGTTGCCGAGTGTGATCGCTGATCAGAGTGGGCACCGAGGCGAGAGAATTATCGAGTCCGCTGACCCTGGTCCAGAAACCTGCCGCACCGGGAATCGAACCCTGGTCCCGGGCCGTCCTCTGCTCTCGGGTCTGCCGCCTCTAACCAGTGAGCCACACTACTTCACCTAACCAGTGAGCCACACTACTTCACAACAGCAAAAACACGCCCCCGAATCCAAAAAATTCAGAGGCTGGCGGGCGCCATTTTTTCTCGTCGCACTGCGCTCTCCCTCCTCCCGTTCCGAGCTCCAGGCGTCGAAGGCACAAACTCTGGCTTCCTCGTTCTTGCCTTCTGCCCCCAGGTAAGGTTCCTAACTGGTCCGTCTGTCTGCTCCCCTGGTGAGCCTCACCCCCTCTCTGTATCATCGCTCCTTATTCTCCCTCGTGTTATGTTTCCTCTCCGTGCTGTCCTTGGGTCTGTAAACTGACATCTTTTCGTTTCGAAAGTTTCACAATAATGGTCGCAGGGCTGTTGTCTGTCCTTTCAATGCACATAGCTGGGGCTTTGCCTTCCCCGCGTCGTCTGTGCGGCTCCTCCTCTCATTCTCACCCCTCCGGCTGGCTGGTGAGTGGACCTCGGGCTTTCACCGGGATGGGGAAGGCAGGCGGGCGGGCTCTCCAGGAGCCGTCTTTGTTTCTGTGATTATTACACACCTACCTGGGAGGATTCTAAGGATCCGTTAGCATGCCAGGCATTCGAATTACTGCACGTCTGAGTAGCTAGTGTTTAACTCAATTAGACAGGCTGCCAGCTACAATGGCGAGGGGACGAGTAGCGGGCTAAGGTTTACAGGTAAAGTGCATGCCCTGTGTCTGTGAAGGTTCTTTCAAAGAGGCGGATAAACAGTGGGCAGTAGAAAGTGTGTTACGTGCAAGTGGGTGATTAAAGAGCGGCACAGACCATGTCTAGAAAGCGGCGCCCTGTGCCAAGGACCAGGGCGGGCCTCTGCCGGGGTGGGGCGGTGACTCACAGGCGCTGGCTCCGGCCCAGCTCGCTGCTCGCCAGCGGTTACCAGATTTGAAAATGGATTTTAGGCTCAGCCATGCCTCGGAGTGCGACCTGCAGGAGATCCCCGCACTTCAAGGCGCTGCGGAGGCTGTGGCACTACTTCCTCAGGCCCAAGAGGCTTCTTGGCGCTGGACGCTGCCAACGATGGTAAGCGGAGGGAAATGGGGGGATCCTAGAAGTCCCAGTGGTGCTATAACTGTGGGGCATGTAGAGATTGCAAATGAAATGAAGCTCGCAGGAGGAAGCTATAACGTGGGTACGAGATTGGAAAAAGTTGTGGAAAGATGTTTACGAAGAATGTGTGTATTCAGGGTCCACCTGATGGCACGCGCTCGGGAACAGGAGGGTTGAAGTATTGCCCCCATATGGACACGCTTATTTAGAGTGGTTCCCTGTTTGCGCACGGTGCTTTTGTAGATTACAACTCTAGCGATAAAAAGCTGAACTTTGAAAGAAGCACGTGTAGCGCCTGGTGCAGGCGCCTTGTGTTAGGTGGGGTCCTTAATTTACATGTAGTCAAACTGAAGTCACAGCCATTTAGAAATGGAGTGCCCCGAGCAAACATGTCATTCGTTGAATGTCAGATTGTTCTGGGGTTTGCATATATTTTAAAATGTCTGTTTCAAATCGACTGTGTTATTGGTCACACAGCAGCTGGGGGCTCTGTCTGGGCGTGAGAACAGGGGTTCACTAGGCCCTTCCCTAGCAGAGCTGTGTGCCGGCATCCCCTCTCTGCTTGCAAGTTATCTTTAGAAGCGCTCTTTCTCCGTTCATGAAAACCGTCCAGGCACGAGTTACATGCAGAACGCTGTCAGATGCTGTGCGCGTGTGACAGTTCTGGAGTAATATGTACGCTTTGCTTAGAATTATCCAAGCATCAGGGCACATGTGGAGCCCACATCAATGAAGGTTCTCGGCCTGTAATCCACATGTCGGAGGGAAAAAAAGCTCAATTTAAGCACGCACACAGTTTGGTTAACAAGATGTAAAAAAAAAAAGATTTCTATGAAAATAGTAGATTACAAAAAAATAAGCACAAACTGATGTTTTTTAGAAAATACAATACAAATAAAAATAGTAACAAAGTAATAGCTAACATGTATGGTGATTCAAAATGAAAAAATGTTTAGGAAATGATTTTAAGCACATATTAAACCTTAACCTACCCCAACCCCTGTCTGTTACTTCCTTCTTATAAACTAAACCTAACCTTTTTTCAGTTACTCTATTGTGTCTCTGGTATCTTACTGAAGGACACTACAATTCATTGTGCCATATCACCGTTCTCCAACACCTACTACTTCTCCATCCTTTACACCATCATGTACACCTTCCATCATTCTCGAGCTAACCCAACCCCTGAAATTAAACTAACCCTGTCACTTCCCTCAGCCCTAACCTTTTCCTCAATCCTAACACTAACACCCACTCCAAGCCAAACCATAACACCTCGGCTTACACCTTGCGTTATATCATCCATTACACTAACCCTGTGTTAACCCCTGTTCCGGTGTGCTTGCATTCCTGCCCCCTGTGCTTCTGCCCCCTGTTTGTGCCTGTTCCCTTGATGTGCTTGCTTTCCTGCCCCCTGTTCCCTCGTTGTGCTTGCTGCCCCCTGTTCTGGTGTGCTTGCATTCCTGCCCCCTGTTGTGTGGGCTGTGAGAGCTGCTGCGTGGGCTGTGAGAGCTGCTGCGTGGGCTGTGAGAGCTGCGTGGGCTGTGAGAGCTCAAGAAGGGAGATAGTGCTAGTGCAAACACTTAAGCTATTGACAATAGAAATGACAATAACATTTACTTAGGGATAAAAAAAAATAATAATAAGCAATGCCAATAGCTCTACCTATAATATTGCCGAGACCATTGCATTGTAAATGCTTGTCTTTTGGAGTGGCTCGTCTTTTGTTTTTCTGGGGGGCCTGCGATGGGCACGGGTGCAGCTCTGTTGCCCAGGGTCTTGTTGCTGATGTGGCCTTGGCGGTGGTCACCCTTTGTGTGCAGGTGAACGGAGGTGCAAGGAGAAACTTGAAAAAACCGGTGGAGAGGGTCCGTTTTATCCTGGACCTCACTGTGGCGACAAAGGCACTCGGGGGCGCCCAAATCCCTCGGCTGGCCAAAGGAAAAAACCGGGTGCTCCTAGGACCCTCGTTGTCGGGTGAGAGGGTAGGTGATGAGGGTTTCTTTCTCCGGTGCGTAGCTCCAATTTTGGCGGGAAGCCGGGACACTTGCCAGGTGGGGGTTCAGCCGTTTGGCGGGTCCCGCTGTGTGAGGCGTCTCGCTGCAGCTTTCACTCACCAGGCGGGGGGGGGGGGGTCAGCCAGTCGGTGGGTCTCGCTACAGCTTTAGTGGTGCCCTCTGGTCCCGATCTAGTGGCGATGGCTGGTTTTGGAGTGGGGGCAATGGCGCTGGCAGCCAGCCGCATGAGGGGGGTGCTTTTCTGGAAAGGGGATCCGCCGGCGGGCGGGCTCCGGTGTGAGGAACCTTCTCCCCTTCTAGATGCGGGTCTGGAGGTGATGTCTTGTGGTGGGGTCAGTGCGGACCTTCGGGATTGCAGACTGGAGGCCAGGCTCTGTAGATGTGGTGCGTCCTTCTTCTGCTCGCCTGTCCCCTACAGCTATGTGTAGTGAGCCTGATGGAGCGAGGAGGAAAAGTGCAAAATTTTATACACCCCTCGTGAAGTTAAAATCCCATAACACTAATTATTATTAATTGTATGCTGTGGTCAAATAATCAACATAGTTTAAAATGTACATTACATTACACGGGGATATTAACCTTTGCTTACATGTTGCAAAAATAATTAACTAAATTTATATCGTTACTGTGTTGTGCATTAATGCCAAACCGAAATATAATTGCATGTACCGTTTATGTGCAAATTTACAAATTATAGTAAAAAATAAATGCCTAAATGTGGCTTTTTGCTAGGTAACGACTAATACGGTATTTTTAGAAAGGGGGAAGGAGACATTTGGGTCTCATTACCTTGTTTTAATATTATTTTTTTGTTTGTTTTCATGATAGTTCCAAAAGAGGCCTCTGAGGCCTGTAAGAAAATGGCTGCGTTAGTTGTACTCGAGTGACTGACAAACTGCGCATGCGTGACTGGAAAAAGCTTCAACAGCGATGAGCGAAGCTGACTGAGTTTGGATGAAAGGTTCAAGGCCACTGTGTACTGCCACATCAGGATGACTGCCAAGATAATCGGATGTTAACCCGAGAGAGGCGTATGGGAACTTTTCCCTATGCTGCAGAATGCAAAACTATGCACCCGAAATTATAATAGACAATTGGACCTAACATTTTTTTTATCAAAATGAATGTTACATGACCGGTAATGGTGGGCCGATACCCACCCACTAAGGAGTGAACCAATGAACTGGCGAGTTGATGATCAAATTGCCTAGCTAGCAAGATTTAGTTAGAAATAAGGTATAAAAAACCCTTGATTTGTGCGGAAGGGATCGCTCTTTTCGATTTCCTGGGGAGATGCTGACGGACTGAGGACTGATGCCCTTTTGATGTAAGATTTGGGACTTTGTGCATTTTTCTTTGCAGGGTCTTATTCGAACGGATGAGGGTATTTAGTTAGGGTCGTTGATAGAGACAATTGGTTCTATCTGACTTTGCTAAAAATGCTAACTTTCTTAAATTGCTATGCAAACTTCAATAAATAATTGTTTTTCTGAACTTTTTAATAAAACGATCACTTTGATTATCAATTGGGAGTTTGAATAAAAGAAATTTAACTTTCAGATATGTTAAAAGTTTGTTTTTGAATAAATAGAATATGGAGAATTAAAAGCTGGTCTTTATTTTCCCTAAGTCTTTTTTAACACTAACAGATCCATTGCCATAATGGGCCCCCAGGGGCACTCGGCAAAGCCAATGTCCCCCTGGGGGATTTCGCGCGAGGGACGACCTCACGCGACCTGATTGGGTGGTGGGAGGGGTTTAGGGTCAAGTGAAGGGCGGGGAGGGAGGGCGACGTCACTCTGAGCGAGTGAGGTGAACGGTGGAGTCGCTTTTTGAGGCGCCCTGTTTACTTCTTGTCAGAGCTGTCAGTCGCTGTTGCGAGTGAATTTTTTGACAGAATTCAGTCAGTTTCTGAAGCATGTCGGCGGAGGCGATTGCCATTGAGGCAGTGAGAGCTTTGGTGGCTGTGGGGAGGAGCGACTTGCTGAGGCCCGGCGCTTTCGATGACACAGCTGTGGTGAAGCGTCCACGTCGCTTGGCAGCGGAAGGTGTGTCTCGAGCGGTGGCGGCTTGTCAGTCAGGGCGCAGTGACCGTCAGGAAGAGGACAGCGTCGTGAGGACGCCAGCGGCGAGGGCCAGGAGAGCGCGCTCGGCGAGCCGAGAAGGCCGGGGTAAGAAACAGCCGCCCCCGCGTTCGCCGTCAGCCCCAAGTGAGTTCAGGGGGGGCCGCAGTGTCAGTGTGGCACCCCTTCGACGTAGAGCTGGCAGGCGAGGAGGCAGCGCTGGTGGTAGTTTTGACACGCGCGTGTCTCAGGTCCAGCTGTGTGAAGGAGAGGCTGACAGGGAAGTTGAAGCGCAGAGAGCGTCGACGTCCCAGGAGACTTGCGAGGCTGCGCCACGTCCTAGCATGAGGGCCACCTCAGGCCTACCTGTGAGGGCAGCTGGGCAGCAGGCGAGTGGAAAGACAATTGAAATTGCGCCAGATGTAGAGGCTGCCAGGCGGAGTCCAATGTTAGTGGACTATTCCAGCGATAGCGAGGCTGAGGAGTATGAGCTTTCTGGAGTTGAGGAAGGCGAGGAGGTCGAGGGAGGCGCATCTGACGTCGATGATGAACACCAGCTGGTAGAGTTCGAGGACTGCCAGAACATTCTTGTTCCCCGGCCTAGGGGCCCCCCGAGACAAGTGGTGGAGGAGGATTTTAATGTTGATTTAACGCATGATTTTCAGTTTGTTCAGGAGGAACAGGGGTTGGGTGGGGTGCGATGGAAACAACCAGCAAGGCAGTTCAAGGGTGGGAGGTGGGGGGGCAGGGGTGACAAAGGGGTGGGCAGACAGGTACAGGAGGACACGTCAATGTTTCCAAATGCCAGGCCCCCGCCTGGGTGTCCTGAAGTGTCCCATAGCATGGGGTCTGCGATTTCACAAGGCCAATGGGTGTGGGTGGAACATGCAGAGCTGCAGGGGTCAAGCAGGGCTGGTTTTTCAGCTTCTCAGATGGTAGGTAAGTATGGTGCGGGTCCTCGCTCGAGCGGCGAGTGCCTTTCTGGAGCTGCTGGTATGGTACCAGATGAGCATTTCTGCTATCCACAGGCAGCGCCGCAGAGCGCGGTGTTTCAGGGGGGAGTGAGTTTTGGAAGCGGATCTGGTGCGGATTTAACTTCGGCGACTGGGCGCTTTGCACGGAGGCCCGAGTCTGAGTTTCAAGGTGCTGTTACTAACTTAGCGTCTGGCAATAGGCCAGGTAGGAGTGTGATAAGGTCTGAAGGTGAACAACACCTCGAAATTGAATCTGGTGATTATGACAAAGAGAATGTTTATGGGACAAGAAGTGGTCTGTCTCATGGTGGTAGAGCTGGAGTTGGGAGGGGAGGGGTGAGATTAACTTCTGCCAGTGTGTTACAGAGTTCTGGAGCGGATCTCTCACCGGCACACGGGAGGCACGGCGGACGTCATCGGCGTGACGGTCTGGAGGATTTTCGGCAACGGGCTGCGCAGCTACCAGCAGGTAAGACGGACTGGTGGGCTGCTTGGACACGGCCGTTGGCGGGTGTCTCAGGTGGAGCGCCTGCAGAGGGTAGTCCAGTGAGGGTGGAGGTTGGGGAAGGCTCGGGTTCACAGCAATGTAAACATGTAAATGCAGTGTCAGGGGTTGGGGGGAGGCCGGGACATGGAAGCCCGGGTTCATCGGTTACTAGTTCGGAACAGAGTGAATTGCCGAAAGTGAGTGGTACGAGATTACCTTACATGGGAGTATCAATGCCATTGGGCATACATTTGTCGACCAGAACTAGGCAGCGTATTTGGGATCATGAGTATATAGATGTGTTTCGGCTCCTTCATAGGGAATTGCAAGCAAAGGAAGGTTCTAAGGAGGAAGAGGCTGAATTGTCCCGCCGTCCCAAAGTTCCTAAAACAATAGAAAACTGGACAGCGGCCTTTTTGATTTATGCCAGCGTATATAGTGAACGGTACCCTGAGAGGGCGGTTTCGCTTTTCAAATATTTAGATGTTATACGAAAAGCGCATCGGCAGGCAGGTGGGTATGCTTGGCTGAACTATGATGAGGAGTTTCGGGCGCGAATGAGTTTATTCCACGATAAGCCATGGGGGGAGGTTGATCAGGAGTTATGGTTGCAGTGGTTGACAGGTCATTCTTCTGCCAACACGATACACACAGCCAGTGGTTTGCCGATTACTTACCGGCCCTTTTCTCAGCGTCCCGCCACACAGGGGGCAAGTGGCGTCGGACGTGGTCAGTTGCCCGCTACTGGAGCATGTTGGAGCTTCAACAGTGGTTCCTGTGTGCGCCAGTACTGTAAATTTAAACATGAATGCTCCCAGTGCGGGGGCAGGCATGCTGTCTTCCAATGCTTCCCCAACCAACACCCGGGAGGTCACGGTAGGGGCCAGAGGGGGGGGAGAGGGTCTGTGCCGCCTCTTATGCCAAAAGGCGCCTACTCCAATTAGGTTACAGGCCATGTTGAGCGCATTGGAACTGTACCCGGATTTGGAAGGAGCGACCAAGTTGTTTTGGGGGTTTAAACTAGGCTTTAGGATTGGTTATCAAGGCCCCAGAGTTTCACGTTGGGCTGATAACTTGAAGTCAGCTAAGGAGATGCCGTCGGTGGTGGAGGTGAAGCTGCTGAAGGAAGTGGAATTAGGCAGAGTGGTTGGGCCTTTCAAATTTTGTCCCTTGCCAAACTTAATTGTGTCACCACTTGGTGTTATCCCGAAGAAGGCAAAGGGTGAGTTCCGCCTGATTCATCATCTGTCTTGGCCGGAGGGGCTTTCAGTTAACGACTTCATATCCACTTCCGATTCGGCAGTGACATATGCGTCAGTGGATGATGCTTTGGAATTGGTGCGCAAGGCAGGGGTAGGAGCTGACCTTGCAAAATGTGACATACAGGCCGCTTTTCGCCTTTTACCTGTTCATCCGGCCGATTTTGGTTTGCTGGGTATGTACTTTGCAGGTGAATATTACGTGGACCGGGTGTTACCCATGGGCTGTGCTATCTCTTGCTCACTTTTCGAAACCTTTAGTACATTTTTGGAGTGGTGTGTAGTCCAGCGCTCAGATCACGCAGCTGTATGCCATTACCTGGATGATTTTTTGTTTGTGGGCAAAGCGGAGACGGAGCAATGTACTAAAGTCTTGGCTTGTTTCCAGGACTTGGCTAAAGAATTTGGTGTGCCTTTGGCGGAGGACAAAACAGAAGGCCCAACGACTAGGTTGACCTTCTTGGGCATAGAAATAGACACAATGGAGATGGTGGCCCGTTTGCCCAGAACAAAAGTACAAGAGATCAGGTCTTTTTTGCAGGAAATTCTAGGTGCTAAAAGAGTGCAGCTGAGGCAAGTCCAGAGGCTACTGGGCTACTTGAACTTTGCTTGTCGAGTTGTCAGAGCAGGCAGGACGTTTTGCAGGCGGTTGGGCTTTGCTATGGCTGGGGCGTACTTGCCACACCACCACATACGTTTGACAGGTAAAATCAAGGAGGATTTGAGCACTTGGCTGCGATTTTTGGATGATTTCAATGGTGTGTCCATCAATTTTGTGTCAGAAGACACAGTCTGGCCAGTGCAGATATTTTCGGACGCAGCTGGGGCCTTAGGTTTTGGCGTGTTTTGGGACGGAAGGTGGTGCGCGGAGCAATGGCCGGCACAGTGGTTGCAGCAGGGCCGCAGCATTGCCTTTTTAGAATTCTTTCCCTTGTTGGTGGCGCTGCAGATTTGGGGTGGAGAGTTCAGGGACCGCTGCGTGTTGTTTCATATTGACAACATGGCGGTGGTTTGTCTGGTGAACGGGCAGCGGGCAAAGGATGTAAAGGTGTTACAATTGTTACGGGCCTTCATGTTGCGTGTTCTGCAGCTGAATATTGTGTTTAAAGCCCAACACATCCCTGGTGTCAACAATTCAATTGCCGACGCTTTGTCTCGTTGCCAGTGGCAGAGGTTTCGGGAATTGGCACCTGGAGCGGACCGATGCAGAACACCGATTCCGCCGAACATGGGGACCTGGGGAATTGAGAATGGCAGAGTTTGCGGAGCAGTCCTTATCAGAATCCACGCGACGCAGCTATCAGCTGGCATGGTCTGGTTTTTTGAGTTACACTGCACAGCACGGCAGGGATGGTACTGCAGTGTGTGATGAAAAATTTATGTGGCGTTTTGTTCTGAGTCTAATAGACAAAGGTTTGTCGCCTTCTACCATTTCAGGCAAGTTGGCAGGCATTTCATTTTATAGTCAACTAGAATTGGGGTGTGAGGTGCAGAAAGGCTTTCGTTTGCAGAAAATGCTGAAGGGTTTTGGGAGGTCCTTTGGGCAAGCAAAGAAGTTGAGGGACCCCATTACGTTCGACTTGTTACAAAAATTGTTGGGTGTGTTGCCCTCCTGCTGTTATGATGAGTGGGAATGGTTTCGGTTCAAGTTATGCATGATATGGTTGTTTTTCGGTGCATTTCGGATATCAGAATTATTGGGGTTACGTAATCAAGAAGGGATCCGTTCATCTGATATTGTTCTTTTGGGCAATGGTGTGTTGCAAATCACATTGAGAAGGTCAAAGACAGACCAGGCAGGAAAAGGGATGTTGGTGCGCCTGGGCAGGAGTGGGGTCAAGGGTTGCTGCCCGGTTGGGGAGTGGGAGGCGTTTGTGGTTTCAGGGGTATTTCGGGAGGGTGGGATATTTTGCCATAAAAACAAAACACAGTTAACTTGTTTCCAATTCTTAGCAGTATTGAGGAAGGCATTGACTTTCGTGGGTGAAAATTCACACTGTTTTGGGACGCATTCGTTCAGAATAGGTGCAGCTACAGAAGCAGCAAAGTTGGGTTGGGGTGCAGAAGAGTTGCAGCGCATTGGGAGATGGAAATCGAATTGTTGTTTTAAATATGTTCGGTTATAAAAAAAAAAAAAAAAAAAAAAAAAAAAAAAGTTACTCATTGTAGAAGTCAGGTAGTTAATGTTACTTTTTTCATCACAGGTCGAGTGGCGGATTTTCCTCGAAAAAAGAGGACATGGATTGTCGGCCATTCTATAGTAAAGTGGGCTGCGAACTTTGCCGAACAGCAGCTGTGTGGGAGAGGGCTGGGACTATATGGCAATGACCACGAGGTGAGCTGGAAGGGCTTAGGGGGAATGAAATGGGGAGAGTTGTTTTCGGTATTGAACAAAATGGCTGATGTGTGGGGCATTCCAGATCTGTTGATTTTACATGTGGGGGAAAATGACTTGGTGGAGTGTTCAGGTCTTGCTTTAATCAAACAGATGAAGCTGGACTTAGCTGTGATTAAGGACAGATGGCAAGGGACCAGGCTTGTGTGGACAGAATTTCTGTACCGGAGCCAGTGGAGGGGTGCCAGGGTTCATGCCGCGGTTGAGAGGGCCCGCAAGAAAGTTAACAGAGCATTGAAGACATACTGCGTGGCAATGGGAATTACAGTCATTGCCCATGAGCATTTTAACGGTGAAATGAGGCACTTGTTAAGAGAAGACGGGGTTCATCTATCACAAATGGGGCAGTCATACTACTTGATGGAGCTCAGAGATACTTTGGCCAACCTCTGGTGTGTTGATTTGTGGTGCTCCAAACCAAATTAAGGAAGGGAGGAAGTTGGGGAAATAAAGTTTTCCTTCTCAGTCGTTTAGGTATTGTCTTGAGCGGACTGTTTTTCTGCATTAGGGGAGGGTTTTCTGAGGGTGGGGCAGGAAAACTCAAGGGTTTTCCTGGGTGGCGTGTGTGATGGGGATTGGATAATCTAGAGCGGATTCATCCTTTCTCTAAGGGGGAGGGCTTGGGAGGGTAGGTGGGGAAGAGATGGAAAAAGAAGAAGGAAAAATCAAGGATGGTATCAAATAAGTTATGTTATGGAAAAGAAAGAATTGGGAAAAAGGAAATGGTTATATGAAAGGTTTGGAGAAATAAATAAAGATAAAGTTTGTTGGAAAAGTTATGTTGCGGGTCTGTCTTTGGCTGTCCTGGTAATAAAGGTGACCTTTTATACTATATTCAGAGTTGTGTGAGAGTCCTTATTTGCGCGATGGGCCCCCAGGGGCACTCGGCAAAGCCAATGTCCCCCTGGGGGATTTCGCGCGAGGGACGACCTCACGCGACCTGATTGGGTGGTGGGAGGGGTTTAGGGTCAAGTGAAGGGCGGGGAGGGAGGGCGACGTCACTCTGAGCGAGTGAGGTGAACGGTGGAGTCGCTTTTTGACCCACCCACCCGCCCTGATTTCAACAAATCAAGGGTTGGTGTTTTGTTGTGTCTGTGGTGTCTTTACGTGTGAAAAAAAAAAAAAAAAAAGAAGGCTGCAAAGAAAGGTTTTCACAGTTTGATCATAAAGTCGGGCTGGCATGCCTATTTTTTGAGTCAGGTCACAATGCCATGATGTCACCTCAGGGCAACTCAGGCAGACTCTTATGTTGTCTCGTCGGCGTGTGTGATGGGGATTGGATAATCTAGAGCGGATTCATCCTTTCTCTAAGGGGGAGGGCTTGGGAGGGTAGGTGGGGAAGAGATGGAAAAAGAAGAAGGAAAAATCAAGGATGGTATCAAATAAGTTATGTTATGGAAAAGAAAGAATTGGGAAAAAGGAAATGGTTATATGAAAGGTTTGGAGAAATAAATAAAGATAAAGTTTGTTGGAAAAGTTATGTTGCGGGTCTGTCTTTGGCTGTCCTGGTAATAAAGGTGACCTTTTATACTATATTCAGAGTTGTGTGAGAGTCCTTATTTGCGCGATGGTAGTGTGTCTGAATGTTTTAAAATTAAATGAAGAGTTTTAATTAAATGTTTATCCTGCAGGTGTAAATAAAATAGTAAGTTTTAGATTCAGACATCCTACCAATGATACAGCAAGCACTACTTTGTGATCGTTATTTTCCTTGAGGTGGGTATAAATGACAGTGCTATGGGCCCCACTGTTGAATGTGCGTGTGTTTGACCACTTCAGGGTTATGGAATAAAGGTTTCCAAGGTATTTTTAGAGTGCCGCTGCTTCAGTTAATAACTTGGTAGCAGAGCATAGATTGTTATGGAAATAGCTAGGGTTAATGTATATAATATTTGATGTATAGATTTAAGACTAACATCTGTTAAGTTTGTATTGTGTTATATGTAGTCTTTAAACTTCTCATGCGATGAGAAGTTAGTTACTCTGGCTGCAGAGCAGAGTAGTGCTGTAGATGCACAGTGCATTGATCTGTTTCAAAATTAGTATCGTCGTATACTGTGGTGGTATCTGCGTATATTGCAGGTGGTGTTGTCGCGCATCACCAGTCTAGGGACTTTAGGTGTGAAAGGATGAATGTATAGTGAAGGCAGTCTATGAAATTTCAGTTGATGGGTATAAGGATCAGGCGTGTCCCGCGATTAAGCTCACTGTTGGGAGAGTAGTAGGACTTAACTTGAGCTTGAAAGAAGGGTAAAGGAGCTGCGTCTACTTTACTAACAATAGAGAAATTCTGTGGTGGGATAGAGGTAAGCGCTGCCTGCCGAAGACAGAATTGAGTATATTTGAGTAGGGTTTTCTGTATGCAAGTCCGTAAATGTAATTGCAGTATGCGCTTCTCGTGAAACTCTGGGACTGACCCCTAAGAGGAAGTCTGATACGGGCTTTCCTGGGGAAACGGGTTTGTTATTGCCTGCTAGAAGGGTAAGGTAGCGGTCGTACTATCTTATTAACGAGTGAGAGATTCTGTGAAGGTTAAGCTTCGTCTACTTCACATTTGGGATATCAGCACAATTGAAATCTGTTATTATCATTAGCGAAACAGATTGGTGGAATTTGTTTTATTTTTGTTACTAACAATTTTGAAAATATCTTGTAACTGCGAGTTTCCGGCACTCCAGTGTAAGGGAGGGCTCGATCAGCGCTGCAGAAGCCAGAGCGCTGGTGACATCAAAGTGCCGCGCTGGGATTTGTCCGCGTGGCCAAAGCAAGAAGTGAGCTGATTGGTGCGTCCTAGAAGACTAGTGCAGGGATTGGATAAACGTCAGAGAAACGTATTTTGTCCTGATTGGTGCGCTAGTGTGAGCCACGCTGAGATTGGTCAGAGTTACGGGACAATAACAAGGAAGTGTACGAGCATTATAGAAGAGAGAGTTTGCAGAAAAATGGATTATTATTATCTTGAAGATGAGGAGAAAAAGAAACCTTCATGGTTTAAACGATTGAAAAATGCTTTTGCGAAAGACAAGGTGATAGCTACAAGGGAAGGAAAACTGTTTCCACCTACTCGAACGCCTGCGTTTTATGTGGCCAATAAGTATAGATAACATATGTGCATATGGTTGGAAAATTGGGTGAGATATACTCAAGATGATGGTGTATTAGCATTTCCAGAAGAAGGATCTTTTAATATAGCTGTATTAAAAAATCTGAGAGAGACAATGATGAATCTTGAACCTAGACCTAGACCGACTCAATTTGAAGCGTTGGTAGAATGGAAAGATGAAATGCATGATAGGGAACATGAAAGGTCTTTTGGTTGTCATAAAGGCAGACATGTTAGACATTGGGGAGAGACTCATGAATCTAAAATGCAGAGATGGAGAAAGGCACATATGCATGAGGGAATGTACCCAGTTACACTTGTGGACGATGTAGAACGGAGAAAGCACAGTAAGAAGAAAAAGAATAGAGAACCAGTTCAGGGTGACAGCGGGACAGAGAATGCTGTATTGGAGGAAATATTAAATAGGAGACCACCTTCATATCAACCTAGCCCTACAGTAACAATGCCAAATGCCCCAGTAATAGAAAATGAAATTTGTGAAACCCCAAATAGATTTACTGAATTACGGAAAATGTTGGAGGAACTGGAGAATAAAGAGACTCCAAAAGCTTCAGTTTCAGGATAGGGAAAAATGCTTACGCCCAAAAGTAATGAGAAGAGAAGTGTGAGCGAAAATAGAGGAACTAGACATGACACAGAAATACCTCATAATACTGAGAGAGGCAGATCAAGTGTGCGAGATGAAGAAAGAGTTAATGCTTTTGAGAGCACTAGGTTATTTAGAGATAAAGATGAAAAAGCAAGTACAGCTAAATATATTAAGTCAACAATTCAATTAACTCAGAAAGTGCAAGAGCTTACTAAAAATATGGAAGCAGTAACAGTTCCAGTAACTATTGGACCTGTAATTCCAGTTTTTGACAATCAGGAAATAAGAGAAACAGGATTAACCATTCCAATGGCACAGAGTATATAAAATATTCAGGGACCTGAATACAAATAAATCAGAAAGACCAGTGACTTAATGCCACCCGAGTCAACATATAATCAGAGTATATTAAATGGATGTGGAATGGGAGCATTATCAGGATCAGTGACTCCTGAAAGAAGGTCAAATAAAACAGATTCAGTTCAAACTTCAATGAGTACGCCAGATCAAGAATTAAGTACATGGTTAAAGGAAATAAAATTAGCACAGGAAAATGAACCAAGAGTATTCGATGTTGCTAGATTGAAAACTGACATGGAAGAGTTGATTATTGGAACAATTGGAACAGATAAACTAAAATCATAGAAGGATGATGAATTAATGTTTATATGTAAAAGCATTATATGGAGAACGAAAACTTTACACGAGCAGTTAGAAGGTTGTGCTAGTAAAATGGATGTGGATTTTACAAAATTTAAATCATTGCAAAAGACGTATAGAGTTGATTTTACTGAAAAAGACCGCTTTTGGCCGCCATAAGTGTGGCAGGGTATGCTCAGACGTGAGTCCCTTGCTCACTTTGCCACTGGATTCAAGCAAGCCGGGCTGAAGACGGCTGGAATGCCAGAAACCGGTCCTCAGAAGCTTGTTTCCGGTCCAGGGAAGGCATGGCTTGGCAGTTCGGGATGGACTGTTCCCATGAGGCACAGGGTCAGACTGATTTGCATATAGCCATGTCTGAACTGGGGTGGCAGAGTGGGCTAAAGAACGCTGATGGATTAAACACAGATCTTTTGACTGGGTGTGAGTGTTTGATTGATTCAGATGCTCCGTCCATCACCACCCCCTTTTGTACCGCTTTTGGCCACCATAAGTGTGGAAGGGTATGCTCAGACGTGAGTCCCTTGCTCACTTTGCCACTGGATTCAAGCAAGCCGGGCTAAAGACGGCTGGAATGCCAGAAACCGGTCCTCGGAAGCTTGTTTCCGGTACAGGGAAGACATGGCTTGGCAGTTCGGGCTGGACTGTTCCCATGAGGCACAGGGTCAGACTGATTTGCATATAGCCATTTCTGAACTGGGGTGGCAGAGTGGGCAAAAGAACTGTGATGGATTAAACCCAGATATATTGACTGGGTGTGAATGTTTGATTGATTATGATGCTCCGTCCATCACCACCCCCTTTTGTAACGCTTTTGGCCGCCATAAGTCTGGCAGGGTATGCTCAGACGTGAGTCCCTTGCTCACTTTGCCACTGGATTCAAGAAAGCCGGGCTGAAGACGGCTGGAATGCCAGAAACCGGTCCTCGGAAGCTTGTTTCCGGTCCAGGAAAGACATGGCTTGGCAGTTCGGGCTGGACTGTTCCCATGAGGCACAGGGTCAGACTGATTTGCATATAGCCATGTCTGAACTGGGGTGGCAGCGAGGGCTAAAGAACGGTGATGGATTAAACTCAGATCTTTTTACTGGGTGTGAGTGTTTGATTGATTCAGATGCTCCGTCCATCACCACCCCCTTTTGAATCGCTTTTGGCCGCCATAGGTCTGGCAGGGTATGCTCAGACGTGAGTCCCTTGCTCACTTTGCCACTGGATTCAAGCAAGCTGGGCTGAAGACGGCTGGAATGCCAGAAACCGGTCCTCGGAAGCTTGTTTCCGGTCCAGGGAAGACATGGCTTGGCAGTTTAGGCTGGACTGTTCCCATGAGGTACAGGGTCAGACTGATTTGCATATAGCCATGTCTGAACTGGGGTGGCAGAGTGGGCTAAAGAACGGTGATGGATTAAACCCAGATCTTTTGACTGGGTGTGAGTGTTTGATTGATTCAGATGCTCCGTCCATCACCACCCCCTTTTGTACCGCTTTTGGCCACCATAAGTGTGGCAGGGTATGCTCAGACATGAGTCCCTTGCTCACTTTGCCACTGGATTCAAGCAAGCCGGGATGAAGACGGCTAGAAATCCAGAAACCGGTCCGCGGAAGCTTGTTTCCGGTCCAGGGAAGACATGGCTTGGCAGTTCGGGCTGGACTGTTCCCATGAGGCACAGGGTCAGACTGATTTGCATATAGCCATGTCTGAACTGGGGTGGCAGAGTTGGCTAAAGAACGGTGATGGAATAAACCCAGATCTTTTGACTGGGTGTGAGTATTTGATTGATTCTGATGCTCCGTCCATCACCACCCCCTTTTGTACCGCTTTTGGCCGTCATAAGTGTGGCAGGGTATGCTCAGACGTGAGTCCCTTGCTCACTTTGCCACTGGATTCAAGCAAGCCGGGCTGAAGACGGGTGGAATGTCAGAAACCGGGCCTCAGAAGCTTGTTTCCGGTCCAGGGAAGACATGGCTTGGCAGTTTGGGCTGGACTGTTCCCATGAGCCACAGGGTCAGACTGATTTGCATATAGCCATGTCTGAACTGGGGTGGCAGAGAGGGCTAAAGAACGGTGATGGATTAAACCCAGATCTTTTGACTGGGTGTGAGTGTTTGATTGATTCAGATGCTCAGTCCATCACCACCCCCTTTTGTACCGCTTTTGGCTGCCATAAGTGTGGCAGGGTATGCTCAGACGTGAGTTCCTTGCTCACTTTGCCACTGGATTCTAGCAAGCTGGGCTGAAGACGGCTGGAATGCCAGAAACCGGTCCTCGGAAGCTTGTTTCCCATCCATGGAAGACATGGCTGGGCAGTTCGGGCTGAACTGTTCCCATGAGGCACAGGGTCAGACTGATTTACATATAGCCATGTCTGAACTGGGGTGGCAGAGTGGGCTAAAGAACGGTGATGGATTAAACCCAGATCTTTTGACTGGGTGTGAGTGTTTGATTGATTCAGATGCTCTGTCCATCACCACGCCCTTTTGTACCGCTTTTGACCACCATAAGTCTGGCAGGGTATGCTCAGACGTGAGTCCCTTGCTCACTTTGCCACTGGGTTCAAGCAAGCCGGGCTGAAGACGGCTAGTATGCCGGAAACCGGTCCGCGGAATCTTGTTTCCGGTCCAGGGAAGACATGGCTTGGCAGTTCGGGCTGGACTGTTCCCATGATTGAGACCTAGTAATGAGCAGGTCGCTGAGTAGTTTCCAGAGCACCCGTGAGGAGTCGATTAAGGAGACTCGTGCTGGAATTTTTTACGAGCCCCGTTTTGCTTATACAGTAAGATACTCGAACGGAGGCGTCTACATTTAAAGAGCAAGCAAGCCCGGATGGGTGAGCTGCGCCGTATGTGTGGTATAACAATTGGAGTCAAATAGAAAATAATTGGAGATAATATTGCTGCCCTAGTCCTGAGGAGGCTTTAAGAAATACAGGCTGAAACGCGTCGACTACAATTTTTTGACATCACAGAAATATTGAACTAAAAAAAAGTGGTTTTGTTAGTAAAAGCCTTATTTTGAAAAGGAAGTATAAAGTATGTTTCTTCCCAGGCTTTTTCTGTAAATATATTGTGATGATCAAGACTAAGGAATAAGGTTGTATAGTTTTATGCCATATCCTTTTCTGTTTCAAAAAAACAACTGGGCACTAGAACCTATTTATTGGTTCATGAGACAAACTGTTATATTATCCTTATACATATTGTTTGTTGTTTTTTGTAGATAAATTGTATATATGTAAAAAGAATGACGTATATATATACATGGTGTAAAAAAATGTAAAAAAAAGCAAATGTAAAATAATATAGTAAAGAAAATGAACAAATTCCTTTTTCAACAAAAATTGGTTTACTAAACAAGTTTTCAAAAACCAAAAAATTGTGTTACTTTGAATCATTGAGTAGATAGTGGATGGATGAAGTGAGACAAGGTAATATTTTTTTTTCAAAACCAGTTTTTATTAGAGGTTCAAGCAAGTGCAGGCACAGCCCTCCACAGTCAGGAGGGGACTGTCATCAATAATCATAAAAAAGGCAAATGTAAGGCATAGCATCGAACCTCTCATATGAAGCAATTTCTATCAAAAAAAGAAAGGGAACATACAGCCATCCACCACCCCCCAGAACGACCCCCAACTCCCAGCTACAACCCACCCCTTATCCCTCCCTAACCCTGTGCACGTGATCATTAAACAACCAGGACAAAAGATGTACATAGATGGGGCCGGCCACCGGCCTAAGGCGTAGGGTCCACGTCGTGAGGCAATGCATCATCCATGTCCATAGGGGGATCGAGGGGGAGGCCCCTATAGTCCGCCCACCTTTTCCAAATTTTAAAATGTTTGCGGGGGCATCCCCGAGCCTCGAAAACAGACTGCTCTAGTCCCATAATGAAACCAAGGCCCGCCTTCCAGGCTCCAAGAGGAGGGGCACGCTCACTTTTCCAGGCCTGCGCCAGGTCCCTCTTTGCCACCACCAGTCCCAGCAGCAGCAGGTGGCGCTTGTAGATGTTGCCCCCAATATTTTCCAGCACATGCAGAAGGCCCAGTCGAGGCGTACGGGGCAGTTCCCATCCCAGCACCTCTGACAAGCAATCCCAAACCCCGGCCCAAAACCGAGTCAGCCGCCCACAAGACCACACAGTATGAAAAAGGGTGCCCCTCTCCGAACCACACCGCAGACATTCAGGGTTTGCAATCAGGCCCGCCCGCCACAGTCGCTCCCTCGTAAAGTACGCGCAATGCAGATATTTGAATTGAATAAAGCGGAGGCGTACTGCAATGGCAGTCCCCCTAGGGGATTCCAGGGCTTTGCGCCAATCATCTTCGTCCAAGGGGCCAACATCGGCCTCCCACTGGGCCCTCAGCGCCGAGAGCGAGGGGGAGCAGTGCGTGACCAGGGAGCGGTATATCTGGGAGACTTTTTTGGCACCCAAGTCGCCCATAAACAGCTTCGCTTCTATGGGACTGAAGTCCGGGAGCTGCTCCAGCCCCACCAAGCTAGGAGCAAGTGCATGGCGGAATTGGAGGTAGCGGAAGAACTGGGACCTGGGCATGCTGAATTCGGTGCTAAGCTCCTGAAAGGATTTAAGAGTGGTGCCGGAGAGGACATGCCCCAAGGACGAAACCCCGATTGCGTCCCACCCATCAAAGCCCTGCAGCGACGCCAGCGCCGGTAGCAGGCCATTGCGCCACAGCGGGGTCTCCGCCGTCAGTCTACCCCACCACCCCGTACGGTGAAGGGCCCTCCGCCAAACGGCAAACACTAGCTGGGTAACACGCGGGAGCGCTCGCCTCTGCCTGGCCGAGTAAAGCAGAGTGTGAAGGGAGGCATCGCCCATCAAAAGGTGTTCTAGGGCGTAGGCCGGATCACCACGGTCCCCATACCACCACTCATTAAGCACCAGGAGATGGGAGGCCTGATAGTAGGACAGCATGTCCGCGGTAGCCAACCCACCGCAGTAGGTAGAGAGGAAGCACGTCCGGAGCGCCACCCTAGAGGCCCCTCCCGCCCACAAGAACCTTCCCAGCACCGAGTCGACGCTGCGGAACCACTGTGGGTCGATCGGATAGGGGTGATTCTGCAGCTGGTAGAGAAGACGGGGCATGGCCACCATTTTGAAAATGGCCGACCGGCCATAGATGTTAAGGGGCATACGAGTCCATGTTTTGATGTCCAACTGGACCCGGTC
Source organism: Lissotriton vulgaris (assembly GCF_964263255.1). Lineage (NCBI taxonomy): Eukaryota > Metazoa > Chordata > Amphibia > Caudata > Salamandridae > Lissotriton > Lissotriton vulgaris. The sequence goes on along the minus strand of NW_028250355.1, from coordinate 152,343 downwards.
CCAGACCGGCTGGATGTTCCAGCTCCATGCCTCCGTAGGCGAGGCGGAGAGGAAGACCCCCAAGTATTTTACACCTTCCACCGCCATCCGAAGGGACGCCGCCCATGGAAGGTCCACTGCACCACCGCCCAACACCCAGAGAGTCGATTTGTGCGGGTTAAGATAGAGGCCCGACACCTGGCCGAAGCCCTGCATTAGCTCCAGGACCCGGGGGCCCGTAATCCGAAGGTCGGTCATAAAGAACAGCACGTCATCTGCGTACAGAGCAATGCGGTCCGTGTGGTTCGCGCTCCAGATGAAGCCTCGATACAGCGCGTCAGCGCGGACCCTGGCAGCCAGCGGCTCCATGGCCAGCGCGAACAGGTAGGGAGAGAGTGGACATCCCTGCCGCGTGACCCGAGTAACCGGGAAGCGCGCCGAGGTCGCCCCCGAGATCCGCACCGAGGCAACAAGGTAATATTTTGATTTATCTAAGAAGTAGGTTAACCAAATCTGAGACAGTTAATTAATGGTACCTGTTTCTGAAAAAGTTCCTCTTCTAATTATTACCATAGGCATCATTTGTGTATAAGATTGGACTGTTCCCATGAGGCACAGGGTCAGACTGATTTGCATATAGCCATGTCTGAACTGGGGTGGCAGAGTGGGCTAAAGAACGGTGATAGATTAAACCCACATCATTTGACTGGGTGTGAGTATTTGATTGATTCAGATGCTCCGTCCATCACCATCCCCTTTTGTACCGCTTTTGGCCGCCATAAGTGTGGCAGGGTATTCTCAGATGTGAGTCCCTTGCTCACTTTGCCACTGGATTCAAGCAAGCCGGGTTGAATACGGCTGGAATGCCAGAAACCGGTCCTTGGAAGCTTGTTTCCGGTCCAGGGAAGGCATGGCCTGGCAGTTCGGGCTGGACTGTTCCCATGAGGCACAGGGTCAGACTGATTTGCATATAGCCATGTCTGAACTGGGGTGGCAGAGTTGGCTAAAGAACGGTGATGGATTAAACCCAGATCTATTGACTGGGTGTGAGTGTTTGATTGATTCAGATGCTCCGTTCATCACCACCCCCTTTTGTACCGCTTTTGGCCGCCATAAGTGTGGCAGGGTATGCTCAGACATGAGTCCCTTGCTCACTTTGCCACGGGATTCAAGCAAGCCGGGCTGAAGACAGCTTGAATACCAGAAACCGGTCCTCGGAAGCTTGTTTCCGGTCCAGGGAAGACATGGCACGGCATTTCGGGCTGGACTGTTCCCATGAGGCCGAGGGGCAGACTGATTTGCATATTGCCATGTCTGAACTGGGGTGGCAGAGTAGGCTAAAGAACGGTGATGGATTAAACCCAGATCTTTTTACTGGGTGTGAGTGTTTGATTGATTCAGATGCTCCGTCCATCACCACCCCCTTTTGTACCGCTTTTGGCCGCCATAAGTGTGGCAGGGTATGCTCAGACGTGAGTCCCTTGCTCACTTTGCCACTGGATTCAAGCAAGCCGGCTGAAGACGGCTGGAATGCCAGAAACCGGTCCTCGGAAGCTTGTTTCCTGTCCAGGGAAGACATGGCTTGGCAGTTCGGGCTGGACTGTTCCCATGAGGAACACCGTCAGACTGATTTGCATATAGCCATGTCTGAACTGGGGTGGCAGAGAGGGCTAAAGAACGGTGATAGATTAACCCCAGATCTTTTGACTGGGTGTGAGTGTTTGATTGATTCAGATGCTCCGTCTATCACCACCCCCTTTTGTACCACTTTTGGCCACCATAAGTGTGGTAGATTATGCTCAGACGTGAGTCCCTTGCTCACTTTGCCACTGGATTCAAGCAAGCCGGAATGCCAGAAACCGGTCCTCGGAAGCTAGTTTCCGGTCCAGGGAAGACATGGCTTGGCAGTTCGGGCTGGACTGTTTCCATGAGGCACAGGGTCAGACTGATTTGCATATAGCCATGTCTGAACTGGGGTGGCAGAGTGGGCTAAAGAACAGTGATGGATTAAACCCAGATCTTTTGACTGGGTGTGAGTGTTTGATTGATTCTGATGCTCCGTCTTTCACCAACCCCTTTTGTACCGCTTTTGGCCACCATAAGTGTGGCAGGGTATGCTCAGACGTGGGTCCCTTGCTCACTTTGCCACTGGATTCAAGCAAGCCAGGCTGAAGACGGCTGGAATGCTAGAAACCGGTTCTCGGAATCTTGTTTCCATTCTAAGGAAAACATTGCTTGGCAGTTCGGGCTGGACTGTTCCCATGAGGCACAGGGTCAGACTGATTTGCATATAGCCATGTCTGAACTGGGGTGGCAGAGTGGGCTAAAGAACGGTGATGGAATAAACCCAGATCTTTTGACTGGGTGTGAGTGTTTGATTGATTCTGATGCTCCGTCCCTCACCACCCCCTTTTGTACCGCTTTTGGCCGCCATAAGTGTGGCAGGGTATGCTCAGACGTTAGTCCCTTGCTCACTTTGCCACTGGATTCAAGCAAGCCGGGCTGAAGACGGGTGGAATGTCAGAAACCGGTCCTCAGAAGCTTGTTTCCCGTCCAGGGAAGACATGGCTTGGCAGTTTGGGCTGGACTGTTCCCATGAGCCACAGGGTCGGACTGATTTGCATATAGCCATGTCTAAACTGGGGTGGCAGAGAGGGCTAAAGAACGGTGATGGATTAAACCCAGATCTTTTGACTGGGTGTGAGTGTTTGGTTGATTCAGATGCTCAGTCCAGCACCACCCCCTTTTGTACCGCTTTTGGCCGCCATAAGTGTGGCAGGGTATGCTCAGACGTGAGTTCCTTGCTCACTTTGCCACTGGATTCAAGCAAGTTGGGCTGAAGACGGCTGGAATGCCAGAAACCGGTCCTCGGAAGCTTGTTTCCCATCCAGGGTAGACATGGCTTGGCAGTTCGGGCTGGACTGTTCCCCTGAGGCACAGGGTCAGACTGATTTACATATAGCCATGTCTGAACTGGGGTGGCAGAGTGGGCTAAAGAACGGTGATGGATTAAACCCAGATCTTTTGACTGGGTGTGAGTGTTTGATTGATTCAGATGCTCTGTCCATCACCACCCCCTTTTGTACCGCTTTTGACCACCATAAGTCTGGCAGAGTATGCTCAGACGTGAGTCCCTTGCTCACTTTGCCACTGGGTTCAAGCAAGCCGGGCTGAAGACGGCTAGAATGCCGGAAACCGGTCCGCGGAATCTTGTTTCCGGTCCAGGGAAGACATGGCTTGGCAGTTCGGGCTGGACTGTTCCCATGAGGCACAGGGTCAGACTGATTTGCATATAGCCATGTCTGAACTGGGGTGGCAGAGTGGGCTAAAGAACGGTGATGGATTAAACCCACATCATTTGACTGGGTGTGAGTATTTGATTGATTCAGATGCTCCGTCCATCACCACCCCCTTTTGTACCGCTTTTGGCCGCCATAAGTGTGGCAGGGTATTCTCAGATGTGAGTCCCTTGCTCACTTTGCCACTGGATTCAAGCAAGCCGGGTAGAATACGGCTGGAATGCCAGAAACCGGTCCTTGGAAGCTTGTTTCCGGTCCAGGGAAGACATGGCTTGGCAGTTCGGGCTGGACTGTTCCCATGAGGCACAAGGTCAGACTGATTTGCATATAGCCATGTCTGAACTGGGGTGGCAGAGTTGGCTAAAGAACGGTGATGGATTAAACCCAGATCTTTTGACTGGGTGTGAGTGTTTGATTGATTCAGATGCTCCGTCCATCACCACCCCCTTTTGTACCGCTTTTGGCCGCCATAAGTGTGGCAGGGTATGCTCAGACATGAGTCCCTTGCTCACTTTGCCACGGGATTCAAGCAAGCCGGGCTGAAGACAGCTGGAATACCAGAAACCGGTCCTCGGAAGCTTGTTTCCGGTCCAGGGAAGACATGGCACGGCATTTCGGGCTGGACTGTTCCCATGAGGCCGAGGGGCAGAATGATTTGCATATTGCCATGTCTGAACTGGGGTGGCAGAGTGGGCTAAAGAACGGTGATGGATTAAACCCAGATATTTTTACTGGGTGTGAGTGTTTGATTGATTCTGGTGCTCCGTCTTTCACCAACCCCTTTTGTACCGCTTTTGGCCACCATAAGTGTGGCAGGGTATGCTCAGACGTGGGTCCCTTGCTCACTTTGCCACTGGATTCAAGCAAGCCAGGCTGAAGACGGCTGGAATGCTAGAAACCGGTTCTCAGAATCTTGTTTCCATTCTAAGGAAAACATTGCTTGGCAGTTCGGGCTGGACTGTTCCCATGAGGCACGGGGTCAGACTGATTTGCATATAGCCATGTCTGAACTGGGGTGGCAGAGTGGGCTAAAGAACGCCCCTTTTGTACCGCTTTTGGCCGCCATAAGTGTGGCAGGGTATGCTCAGACGTGAGTTCCTTGCTCACTTTGCCACTGGATTCAAGCAAGCTGGGCTGAAGACGGCTGGAATGCCAGAAACCGGTCCTCGGAAGCTTGTTTCCCATCCAGGGAAGACATGGCTTGGCAGTTCGGGCTGGACTGTTCCCCTGAGGCACGGGGTCAGACTGATTTGCATATAGCCATGTCTGAACTGGGGTGGCAGAGTGGGCTAAAGAACGGTGATGGAATAAACCCAGATCTTTTGACTGGGTGTGAGTGTTTGATTGATTCTGATGCTCCGTCCCTCACCACCCCCTTTTGTACCGCCTTTGGCCGCCATAAGTGTGGCAGGGTATGCTCAGACGTTAGTCCCTTGCTCACTTTGCCACTGGATTCAAGCAAGCCGGGCTGAAGACGGGTGGAATGTCAGAAACCGGTCCTCAGAAGCTTGTTTCCGGTCCAGGGAAGACATGGCTTGGCAGTTTGGGCTGGACTGTTCCCATGAGCCACAGGGTCGGACTGATTTGCATATAGCCATGTCTGAACTGGGGTGGCAGAGAGGGCTAAAGAACGGTGATGGATTAAACCCAGATCTTTTGACTGGGTGTGAGTGTTTGGTTGATTCAGATGCTCAGTCCATCACCACCCCCTTTTGTACCGCTTTTGGCCGCCATAAGTGTGGCAGGGTATGCTCAGACGTGAGTTCCTTGCTCACTTTGCCACTGGATTCAAGCAAGCTGGGCTGAAGACGGCTGGAATGCCAGAAACCGGTCCTCGGAAGCTTGTTTCCCATCCAGGGAAGACATGGCTTGGCAGTTCGGGCTGGACTGTTCCCCTGAGGCACAGGGTCAGACTGATTTACATATAGCCATGTCTGAATTGGGGTGGCAGAGTGGGCTAAAGAACGGTGATGGATTAAACCCAGATCTTTTGACTGGGTGTGAGTGTTTGATTGATTCAGATGCTCTGTCCATCACCACCCCCTTTTGTACCGCTTTTGACCACCATAAGTCTGGCAGAGTATGCTCAGACGTGAGTCCCTTGCTCACTTTGCCACTGGGTTCAAGCAAGCCGGGCTGAAGACGGCTAGAATGCCGGAAACCGGTCCGCGGAATCTTGTTTCCGGTCCAGGGAAGACATGGCTTGGCAGTTCGGGCTGGACTGTTCCCATGAGTCACAGGGTCAGACTGATTTGCATATAGCCATGTCTGAACTGGGGTGGCAGAGTGGGCTAAAGAACGGTGATGGATTAAACCCACATCATTTGACTGGGTGTGAGTATTTGATTGATTCAGATGCTCCGTCCATCACCATCCCCTTTTGTACCGCTTTTGGCCGCCATAAGTGTGGCAGGGTATTCTCAGATGTGAGTCTCTTGCTCACTTTGCCACTGGATTCAAGCAAGCCGGGTTGAATACGGCTGGAATGCCAGAAACCGGTCCTTGGAAGCTTGTTTCCGGTCCAGGGAAGGCATGGCCTGGCAGTTCGGGCTGGACTGTTCCCATGAGGCACAGGGTCAGACTGATTTGCATATAGCCATGTCTGAACTGGGGTGGCAGAGTTGTCTAAAGAACGGTGATGGATTAAACCCAGGTCTATTGACTGGGTGTGAGTGTTTGATTGATTCAGATGCTCCGTTCATCACCACCCCCTTTTGTACCGCTTTTGGCCGCCATAAGTGTGGCAGGGTATGCTCAGACATGAGTCCCTTGCTCACTTTGCCACGGGATTCAAGCAAGCCGGGCTGAAGACAGCTTGAATACCAGAAACCGGTCCTCGGAAGCTTGTTTCCGGTCCAGGGAAGACATGGCACGGCATTTCGGGCTGGACTGTTCCCATGAGGCCGAGGGGCAGACTGATTTGCATATTGCCATGTCTGAACTGGGGTGGAAGAGTAGGCTAAAGAACGGTGATGGATTAAACCCAGATCTTTTTACTGGGTGTGAGTGTTTGATTGATTCAGATGCTCCGTCCATCACTACCCCCTTTTGTACCGCTTTTGGCCGCCATAAGTGTGGCAGGGTATGCTCAGACGTGAGTCCCTTGCTCACTTTGCCACTGGATTCAAGCAAGCCGGCTGAAGACGGCTGGAATGCCAGAAACCGGTCCTCGGAAGCTTGTTTCCTGTCCAGGGAAGACATGGCTTGGCAGTTCGGGCTGGACTGTTCCCATGAGGAACACCGTCAGACTGATTTGCATATAGCCATGTCTGAACTGGGGTGGCAGAGAGGGCTAAAGAACGGTGATAGATTAACCCCAGATCTTTTGACTGGGTGTGAGTGTTTGATTGATTCAGATGCTCCGTCTATCACCACCCCCTTTTGTACAACTTTTGGCCACCATAAGTGTGGTAGATTATGCTCAGACGTGAGTCCCTTGCTCACTTTGCCACTGGATTCAAGCAAGCCGGAATGCCAGAAACCGGTCCTCGGAAGCTAGTTTCCGGTCCAGGGAAGACATGGCTTGGCAGTTCGGGCTGGACTGTTTCCATGAGGCACAGGGTCAGACTGATTTGCATATAGCCATGTATGAACTGGGGTGGCAGAGTGGGCTAAAGAACGGTGATGGATTAAACCCAGATCTTTTGACTGGGTGTGAGTGTTTGATTGATTCTGATGCTCCGTCTTTCACCAACCCCTTTTGTACCGCTTTTGGCCGCCATAAGTGTGGCAGGGTATGCTCAGACGTTAGTCCCTTGCTCACTTTGCCACTGGATTCAAGCAAGCCGGGCTGAAGACGGGTGGAATGTCAGAAACCGGTCCTCAGAAGCTTGTTTCCGGTCCAGGGAAGACATGGCTTGGCAGTTTGGGCTGGACTGTTCCCATGAGCCACAGGGTCGGACTGATTTGCATATAGCCATGTCTGAACTGGGGTGGCAGAGAGGGCTAAAGAACGGTGATGGATTAAACCCAGATCTTTTGACTGGGTGTGAGTGTTTGGTTGATTCAGATGCTCAGTCCATCACCACCCCCTTTTGTACCGCTTTTGGCCGCCATAAGTGTGGCAGGGTATGCTCAGACGTGAGTTCCTTGCTCACTTTGCCACTGGATTCAAGCAAGCTGGGCTGAAGACGGCTGGAATGCCAGAAACCGGTCCTCGGAAGCTTGTTTCCCATCCAGGGAAGACATGGCTTGGCAGTTCGGGCTGGACTGTTCCCCTGAGGCACAGGGTCAGACTGATTTACATATAGCCATGTCTGAACTGGGGTGGCAGAGTGGGCTAAAGAACGGTGATGGATTAAACCCAGATCTTTTGACTGGGTGTGAGTGTTTGATTGATTCAGATGCTCTGTCCATCACCACCCCCTTTTGTACCGCTTTTGACCACCATAAGTCTGGCAGAGTATGCTCAGACGTGAGTCCCTTGCTCACTTTGCCACTGGGTTCAAGCAAGCCGGGCTGAAGACGGCTAGAATGCCGGAAACCGGTCCGCGGAATCTTGTTTCCGGCCCAGGGAAGACATGGCTTGGCAGTTCGGGCTGGACTGTTCCCATGAGGCACAGGGTCAGACTGATTTGCATATAGCCATGTCTGAACTGGGGTGGCAGAGTGGGCTAAAGAACGGTGATGGATTAAACCCACATCATTTGACTGGGTGTGAGTATTTGATTGATTCAGATGCTCCGTCCATCACCATCCCCTTTTGTACCGCTTTTGGCCGCCATAAGTGTGGCAGGGTATTCTCAGATGTGAGTCCCTTGCTCACTTTGCCACTGGATTCAAGCAAGCCGGGTTGAATACGGCTGGAATGCCAGAAACCGGTCCTTGGAAGCTTGTTTCCGGTCCAGGGAAGGCATGGCCTGGCAGTTCGGGCTGGACTGTTCCCATGAGGCACAGGGTCAGACTGATTTGCATATAGCCATGTCTGAACTGGGGTGGCAGAGTTGGCTAAAGAACGGTGATGGATTAAACCCAGATCTATTGACTGGGTGTGAGTGTTTGATTGATTCAGATGCTCCGTTCATCACCACCCCCTTTTGTACCGCTTTTGGCCGCCATAAGTGTGGCAGGGTATGCTCAGACATGAGTCCCTTGCTCACTTTGCCACGGGATTCAAGCAAGCCGGCCTGAAGACAGCTTGAATACCAGAAACCGGTCCTCGGAAGCTTGTTTCCTGTCCAGGGAAGACATGGCTTGGCAGTTCGGGCTGGACTGTTCCCATGAGGAACACCGTCAGACTGATTTGCATATAGCCATGTCTGAACTGGGGTCGCAGAGAGGGCTAAAGAACGGTGAAAGATTAACCCCAGATCTTTTGACTGGGTGTGAGTGTTTGATTGATTCAGATGCTCCGTCTATCACCACCCCCTTTTGTACCACTTTTGGCCACCATAAGTGTGGTAGATTATGCTCAGACGTGAGTCCCTTGCTCACTTTGCCACTGGATTCAAGCAAGCCGGAATGCCAGAAACCGGTCCTCGGAAGCTAGTTTCCGGTCCAGGGAAGACATGGCTTGGCAGTTCGGGCTGGACTGTTTCCATGAGGCACAGGGTCAGACTGATTTGCATATAGCCATGCCTGAACTGGGGTGGCAGAGTGGGCTAAGGAACGGTGATGGATTAAACCCAGATCTTTTGACTGGGTGTGAGTGTTTGATTGATTCTGATGCTCCGTCTTTCACCAACCCCTTTTGTACCGCTTTTGGCCACCATAAGTGTGGCAGGGTATGCTCAGACGTGGGTCCCTTGCTCACTTTGCCACTGGATTCAAGCAAGCCAGGCTGAAGACGGCTGGAATGCTAGAAACCGGTTCTCGGAATCTTGTTTCCATTCTAAGGAAAACATTGCTTGGCAGTTCGGGCTGGATTGTTCCCATGAGGCACAGGGTCAGACTGATTTGCATATAGCCATGTCTGAACTGGGGTGGCAGAGTGGGCTAAAGAACGGTGATGGAATAAACCCAGATCTTTTGACTGGGTGTGAGTGTTTGATTGATTCTGATGCTCCGTCCCTCACCACCCCCTTTTGTACCGCTTTTGGCCGCCATAAGTGTGGCAGGGTATGCTCAGACGTTAGTCCCTTGCTCACTTTGCCACTGGATTCAAGCAAGCCGGGCTGAAGACGGGTGGAATGTCAGAAACCGGTCCTCAGAAGCTTGTTTCCGGTCCAGGGAAGACATGGCTTGGCAGTTTGGGCTGGACTGTTCCCATGAGCCACAGGGTCGGACTGATTTGCATATAGCCATGTCTGAACTGGGGTGGCAGAGAGGGCTAAAGAACGGTGATGGATTAAACCCAGATCTTTTGACTGGGTGTGAGTGTTTGGTTGATTCAGATGCTCAGTCCATCACCACCCCCTTTTGTACCGCTTTTGGCCGCCATAAGTGTGGCAGGGTATGCTCAGACGTGAGTTCCTTGCTCACTTTGCCACTGGATTCAAGCAAGCTGGGCTGAAGACGGCTGGAATGCCAGAAACCGGTCCTCGGAAGCTTGTTTCCCATCCAGGGAAGACATGGCTTGGCAGTTCGGGCTGGACTGTTCCCCTGAGGCACAGGGTCAGACTGATTTACATATAGCCATGTCTGAACTGGGGTGGCAGAGTGGGCTAAAGAACGGTGATGGATTAAACCCAGATCTTTTGACTGGGTGTGAGTGTTTGATTGATTCAGATGCTCTGTCCATCACCACCCCCTTTTGTACCGCTTTTGACCACCATAAGTCTGGCAGAGTATGCTCAGACGTGAGTCCCTTGCTCACTTTGCCACTGGGTTCAAGCAAGCCGGGCTGAAGACGGCTAGAATGCCGGAAACCGGCCCGCGGAATCTTGTTTCCGGCCCAGGGAAGACATGGCTTGGCAGTTCGGGCTGGACTGTTCCCATGAGGCACAGGGTCAGACTGATTTGCATATAGCCATGTCTGAACTGGGGTGGCAGAGTGGGCTAAAGAACGGTGATGGATTAAACCCACATCATTTGACTGGGTGTGAGTATTTGATTGATTCAGATGCTCCGTCCATCACCATCCCCTTTTGTACCGCTTTTGGCCGCCATAAGTGTGGCAGGGTATTCTCAGATGTGAGTCCCTTGCTCACTTTGCCACTGGATTCAAGCAAGCCGGGTTGAATACGGCTGGAATGCCAGAAACCGGTCCTTGGAAGCTTGTTTCCGGTCCAGGGAAGGCATGGCCTGGCAGTTCCGGCTGGACTGTTCTAGGCATGGGCGGAAAATCCGTTCCGCTCGCGGATTTTGCGGATTTTCGGGAAATCCGCAATCCGCGAGATTTGCGAATTTCCTGCAAAATCCGCAAATCCGCGAGCAGCGGATTTTGCTCGCACTGCTCGCACTGTTCGCGTGAGTTCGCGCCCCGCGAATAAGTGCGAAATTGCAGAAATATGATCTAAGCAAAACTGAAAGTAACTACTTACCAGGTTCAAAAGTTCAGGCACATCATTAGTAGCCATTTCCTGTAGTGCTTCCTGAGGGGCCCCTCCAGAGTTCAGTTGCCAGTTGAAACTATTATGTGACCCTGCTCTGAACCTCAGAATAGTTACACATATGCCACAAAGGTCATGAATTACAGCTAAGGGAGACAAGCAGGAGCCAGGCTGGAAGTTAAAATCCATTAATCAGCCCCTAATTCATTATTGTCAGTTGGGGCAGGGCAGGTGTTGTAACTAATTTTGCAACAATGAAAGCACTTAGCAAGTGCAAAAGATCACTAATCAGGGCGCACTAAGGAAGCAGGTGCCAGCTAAAAAAATATTCTGTGACACATTAATCAGCCCCAAATTAATTCAGGTCACTTGAGGCAGGGAAGGTGTGCTTTGCTTTGCCGAAAATAATGTACACTGGACAACCAGAGGGTGTGGTGATGAAACAGAGGGTGGCATGGGTGGGCCAGAGGGTGGCATGAGTAGTCAGAGAGTGGCAGTGGTGACAGAGAGTGGCAGTGATGAAGAAGAGTGTCCCAAACAGGTTGGACACGTAGAAACAACAAGTTCGCAAAACTTGCGACCCGACAGGTAAGTTCGCAAATTGCGAAATTGTAAAAACCCTCGCGAACTGGCAGAAACACGGGCGAACACAAAAAAAATAAAAAATCCGCAAATTCGCGGGAATTCGCGGATTTTGCGGATTGCGAGTTCGCAAATCCGCAAATTCGCGGATTGCCAATCCGCAAAATCCGCTCATGCCTAGACTGTTCCCATGAGGCACAGGGTCAGACTGATTTGCATATAGCCATGTCTGAACTGGGGTGGCAGAGTTGGCTAAAGAACGGTGATGGATTAAACCCAGATCTATTGACTGGGTGTGAGTGTTTGATTGATTCAGATGCTCCGTTCATCACCACCCCCTTTTGTACCGCTTTTGGCCGCCATAAGTGTGGCAGGGTATGCTCAGACATGAGTCCCTTGCTCACTTTGCCACGGGATTCAAGCAAGCCGGCCTGAAGACAGCTTGAATACCAGAAACCGGTCCTCGGAAGCTTGTTTCCTGTCCAGGGAAGACATGGCTTGGCAGTTCGGGCTGGACTGTTCCCATGAGGAACACCGTCAGACTGATTTGCATATAGCCATGTCTGAACTGGGGTGGCAGAGAGGGCTAAAGAACGGTGATAGATTAACCCCAGATCTTTTGACTGGGTGTGAGTGTTTGATTGATTCAGATGCTCCGTCTATCACCACCCCCTTTTGTACCACTTTTGGCCACCATAAGTGTGGTAGATTATGCTCAGACGTGAGTCCCTTGCTCACTTTGCCACTGGATTCAAGCAAGCCGGAATGCCAGAAACCGGTCCTCGGAAGCTAGTTTCCGGTCCAGGGAAGACATGGCTTGGCAGTTCGGGCTGGACTGTTTCCATGAGGCACAGGGTCAGACTGATTTGCATATAGCCATGTCTGAACTGGGGTGGCAGAGTGGGCTAAGGAACGGTGATGGATTAAACCCAGATCTTTTGACTGGGTGTGAGTGTTTGATTGATTCTGGTGCTCCGTCTTTCACCAACCCCTTTTGTACCGCTTTTGGCCACCATAAGTGTGGCAGGGTATGCTCAGACGTGGGTCCCTTGCTCACTTTGCCACTGGATTCAAGCAAGCCAGGCTGAAGACGGCTGGAATGCTAGAAACCGGTTCTCAGAATCTTGTTTCCATTCTAAGGAAAACATTGCTTGGCAGTTCGGGCTGGACTGTTCCCATGAGGCACGGGGTCAGACTGATTTGCATATAGCCATGTCTGAACTGGGGTGGCAGAGTGGGCTAAAGAACGGTGATGGAATAAACCCAGATCTTTTGACTGGGTGTGAGTGTTTGATTGATTCTGATGCTCCGTCCCTCACCACCCCCTTTTGTACCGCCTTTGGCCGCCATAAGTGTGGCAGGGTATGCTCAGACGTTAGTCCCTTGCTCACTTTGCCACTGGATTCAAGCAAGCCGGGCTGAAGACGGGTGGAATGTCAGAAACCGGTCCTCAGAAGCTTGTTTCCGGTCCAGGGAAGACATGGCTTGGCAGTTTGGGCTGGACTGTTCCCATGAGCCACAGGGTCGGACTGATTTGCATATAGCCATGTCTGAACTGGGGTGGCAGAGAGGGCTAAAGAACGGTGATGGATTAAACCCAGATCTTTTGACTGGGTGTGAGTGTTTTGTTGATTCAGATGCTCAGTCCATCACCACCCCCTTTTGTACCGCTTTTGGCCGCCATAAGTGTGGCAGGGTATGCTCAGACGTGAGTTCCTTGCTCACTTTGCCACTGGATTCAAGCAAGCTGGGCTGAAGACGGCTGGAATGCCAGAAACCGGTCCTCGGAAGCTTGTTTCCCATCCAGGGAAGACATGGCTTGGCAGTTCGGGCTGGACTGTTCCCCTGAGGCACAGGGTCAGACTGATTTACATATAGCCATGTCTGAACTGGGGTGGCAGAGTGGGCTAAAGAACGGTGATGGATTAAACCCAGATCTTTTGACTGGGTGTGAGTGTTTGATTGATTCAGATGCTCTGTCCATCACCACCCCCTTTTGTACCGCTTTTGGCCGCCATAAGTGTGGCAGGGTATGCTCAGACGTGAGTTCCTTGCTCACTTTGCCACTGGATTCAAGCAAGCTGGGCTGAAGACGGCTGGAATGCCAGAAACCGGTCCTCGGAAGCTTGTTTCCCATCCAGGGAAGACATGGCTTGGCAGTTCGGGCTGGACTGTTCCCCTGAGGCACAGGGTCAGACTGATTTGCATATAGCCATGTCTGAACTGGGGTGGCAGAGTGGGCTAAAGAACGGTGATGGATTAAACCCAGATCTTTTGACTGGGTGTGAGTGTTTGATTGATTCAGATGCTCTGTCCATCACCACCCCCTTTTGTACCGCTTTTGACCACCATAAGTCTGGCAGAGTATGCTCAGACGTTAGTCCCTTGCTCACTTTGCCACTGGGTTCAAGCAAGCCGGGCTGAAGACGGCTAGAATGCCGGAAACCGGTCCGCGGAATCTTGTTTCCGGTCCAGGGAAGACATGGCTTGGCAGTTCGGGCTGGACTGTTCCCATGAGGCACAGGGTCAGACTGATTTGCATATAGCCATGTCTGAACTGGGGTGGCAGAGTGGGCTAAAGAACGGTGATGGATTAAACCCACATCATTTGACTGGGTGTGAGTATTTGATTGATTCAGATGCTCCGTCCATCACCACCCCCTTTTGTACCGCTTTTGGCCGCCATAAGTGTGGCAGGGTATTCTCAGATGTGAGTCCCTTGCTCACTTTGCCAAAGATTCAAGCAAGCCGGGTTGAATACGGCTGGAATGCCAGAAACCGGTCCTTGGAAGCTTGTTTCCGGTCCAGGGAAGACATGGCTTGGCAGTTCGGGCTGGACTGTTCCCATGAGGCACAAGGTCAGACTGATTTGCATATAGCCATGTCTGAACTGGGGTGGCAGAGTTGGCTAAAGAACGGTGATGGATTAAACCCAGATCTTTTGACTGGGTGTGAGTGTTTGATTGATTCAGATGCTCCGTCCATCACCACCCCCTTTTGTACCGCTTTTGGCCGCCATAAGTGTGGCAGGGTATGCTCAGACATGAGTCCCTTGCTCACTTTGCCACGGGATTCAAGCAAGCCGGGCTGAAGACAGCTGGAATACCAGAAACCGGTCCTCGGAAGCTTGTTTCCGGTCCAGGGAAGACATGGCACGGCATTTCGGGCTGGACTGTTCTCATGAGGCCGAGGGGCAGAATGATTTGCATATTGCCATGTCTGAACTGGGGTGGCAGAGTGGGCTAAAGAACGGTGATGGATTAAACCCAGATATTTTTACTGGGTGTGAGTGTTTGATTGATTCAGATGCTCCGTCCATCACCACCCCCTTTTGTACCGCTTTTGGCCGCCATAAGTGTGGCAGGGTATGCTCAGACGTGAGTCCCTTGCTCACTTTGCCACTGGATTCAAGCAAGCCGGCTGAAGACGGCTGGAATGCCAGAAACCGGTCCTCGGAAGCTTGTTTCCTGTCCAGGGAAGACATGGCTTGGCAGTTCGGGCTGGACTGTTCCCATGAGGAACACCGTCAGACTGATTTGCATATAGCCATGTCTGAACTGGGGTGGCAGAGAGGGCTAAAGAACGGTGCTAGATTAACCCCAGATCTTTTGACTGGGTGTGAATGTTTGATTGATTCACATGCTCCGTCCATCACACCCCCTTTTGTACCACTTTTGGCCACCATAAGTGTGGTAGATTATGCTCAGACATGAGTCCCTTGCTCACTTTGCCACTGGATTCAAGCAAGCCGGAATGCCAGAAACCAGTCCTCGGAAGCTTGTTTCCGGTCCAGGGAAGACATGGCTTGGCAGTTCGGGCTGGACTGTTTCCATGAGGCACAGGGTCAGACTGATTTGCATATAGCCATGTCTGAACTGGGGTGGCAGAGTGGGCTAAAGAACGGTGATGGATTAAACCCAGATCTTTTGACTGGGTGTGAGTGTTTGATTGATTCTGATGCTCCGTCTATCACCACCCCCTTTTGTACCGCTTTTGGCCACCATAAGTGTGGCAGGGTATGCTCAGACGTGGGTCCCTTGCTCACTTTGCCACTGGATTCAAGCAAGCCAGGCTGAAAACGGCTGGAATGCTAGAAACCGGTTCTCGGAATCTTGTTTCCATTCTAAGGAAAACATTGCTTGGCAGTTCGGGCTGGACTGTTCCCATGAGGCAATGGGTCAGACTGATTTGCATATAGCCATGTCTGAACTGGGGTGGCAGAGTGGGCTAAAGAACGGTGATGGAATAAACCGAGATCTTTTGACTGGGTGTGAGTGTTTGATTGATTCTGATGCTCCGTCCATCACCACCCCCTTTTGTACCGCTTTTGGCCGCCATAAGTGTGGCAGGGTATGCTCAGACGTTAGTCCCTTGCTCACTTTGCCACTGGATTCAAGCAAGCCGGGCTGAAGACGGGTGGAATGTCAGAAACCGGTCCTCAGAAGCTTGTTTCCGGTCCAGGGAAGACATGGCTTGGCAGTTTGGGCTGGACTGTTCCCATGAGCCACAGGGTCAGACTGATTTGCATATAGCCATGTCTGAACTGGGGTGGCAGAGAGGGCTAAAGAACGGTGATGGATTAAACCCAGATCTTTTGACTGGGTGTGAGTGTTTGATTGATTCAGATGCTCAGTCCATCACCACCCCCTTTTGTTCCGCTTTTGGTCGCCATAAGTGTGGCAGGGTATGCTCAGACGTGAGTTCCTTGCACACTTTGCCACTGGATTCAAGCAAGCTGGGCTGAAGACGGCTGGAATGCCAGAAACCGGTCCTCGGAAGCTTGTTTCCCATCCAGGGAAGACATGGCTTGGCAGTTCGGGCTGGACTGTTCCCATGAGGCACAGGGTCAGACTGATTTACATATAGCCATGTCTGAACTGGGGTGGCAGAGTGGGCTAAAGAACGGTGATGGATTAAACCCAGATCTTTTGACTGGGTGTGAGTGTTTGATTGATTCAGATGCTCTGTCCATCACCACCCCCTTTTGTACCGCTTTTGACCACCATAAGTCTGGCAGGGTATGCTCAGACGTGAGTCCCTTGCTCACTTTGCCACTGGGTTCAAGCAAGCCGGGCTGAAGACGGCTAGAATGCCGGAAACCGGTCCACGGAATCTTGTTTCCGGTCCAGGGAAGACATGGCTTGGCAGTTCGGGCTGGACTGTTCCCATGAGGCACAGGGTCAGACTGATTTGCATATAGCCATGTCTGAACTGGGGTGGTAGAGTGGGCTAAAGAACGGTGAAGGATTAAACCCACATCATTTGACTGGGTGTGAGTATTTGATTGATTCAGATGCTCCGTCCATCACCACCCCCTTTTGCACCGCTTTTGGCCGCCATAAGTGTGGCAGGGTATTCTCAGATGTGAGTCCCTTGCTCACTTTGCCACTGGATTCAAGCAAGCCAGGTTGAATACGGCTGGAATGCCAGAAACCGGTCCTTGGAAGCTTGTTTCCGGTCCAGGGAAGACATGGCTTGGCAGTTCGGGCTGGACTGTTCCCATGAGGCACAGGGTCAGACTGATTTGCATATAGCCATGTCTGAACTGGGGTGGCAGAGTTGGCTAAAGAACGGTGATGGATTAAACCCAGATCTTTTGACTGGGTGTGACTGTTTGATTGATTCAGATGCTCCGTCCATCACCACCCCCTTTTGTACCGCTTTTGGCCGCCATAAGTGTGGCAGGGTATGCTCAGACATGAGTCCCTTGCTCACTTTGCCACGGGATTCAAGCAAGCCGGGCTGAAGACAGCTGGAATACCAGAAACCGGTCCTCGGAAGCTTGTTTCCGGTCCAGGGAAGACATGGCACGGCATTTCGGGCTGGACTGCTCCTATGAGGCCGAGGGGCAGACTGATTTGCATATTGCCATGTCTGAACTGGGGTGGCAGAGTGGGCTAAAGAACGGTGATGGATTAAACCCAGATCTTTTTACTGGGTGTGAGTGTTTGATTGATTCAGATGCTCCGTCCATCACCACCCCCTTTTGTACCGCTTTTGGCCGCCATAAGTGTGGCAGGGTATGCTCAGACGTGAGTCCCTTGCTCACTTTGCCACTGGATTCAAGCAAGCCGGGCTGATGTCGGCTGGAATGCCAGAAACCGGTCCTCGAAAGCTTGTTTCCGGTCCAGGGAAAACATGGCTTGGCAGATCGGGCTGGACTGTTCCCATGAGGCCCAGGGTCAGACTGATTTGCATATAGCCATGTCTGAACTGGGGTGGAAGAGTGGGCTAAAGAACGTTGATGGATTAAACCCAGATCTTTTGACTAGGTGTGAGTGTTTGATTGATTCAGATGCTCCGCCCATCACCACCCCCTTTTGTACCGCTTTTGGCCGCCATAGGTGTAGCAGGGTATGCTCTGACGTGAGTCCCATGCTCACTTTGCCACTGGATTCAAGCAAGCCGGGCTAAACATGGCTGGAATGCCAGAAACCGGTCCTCGGAAAAATGTTTCCGGTCCAGGGAAGACATGGCTTGGCAGTTCGGGCTGGACTGTTCCCATGAGGCACAGGGTCAGACTGATTTGCATATAGCCATGTCTGAACTGGGATGGCCGAGTGGGCTAAAGAACGGTGATGGAATTAAACCCAGATCTTTTGACTGGGTGTGAGTGCTTGATTGATTCAGATGCTCCGTCCATCACTCCCCCTTTTGTACCGCTTTTGGCCGCCATAAGTGTGGCAGGGTATGCTCAGACGTGAGTCCCTTGCTCACTTTGCCACTGGATTCAAGCAAGCCGGGTTGAAGACACCTGGAATGCCAGAAACCGGTCCTCGGAAGCTTGTTTCCGGTCCAGGGAAGACATTGCTTGGCAGTTCGGGCTGGACTGTTCCCATGAGGCACAGGGTCAGACTGATTTGCATATAGCCATGTCTGAACTGGGGTGGCAGAGTGGGCTAAAGAACGGTGATGGATGAAACCCAGATCTTTTGACTGGGTGTGAGTGTTTTATTGATTCAGATGCTATGTCCATCACCACCCCCTTTTGTACCGCTTTTAGCCGCCATAAGTGTGGCAGGGTATGCTCAGACGTGAGTCCCTTGCTCACTTTGCCACTGGATTCAAGCAAGCCGGGCTGAAGACGGCTGGAATGCCAGAAACCAGTCCTCTGAAGCGTGTTTCCGGTCCAGGGAAGACATGGCTTGGCAGTTTGGGCTGGACTGTTCCTTTGAGGCCCAGGGTCAGACTGATTTTCATATAGCCATGTCTGAACTGGGGTGGCAGAGTGGGCTAAAGAACGGTGATGGATTAAACCCAGATCTTTTGACTGGGTGTGAGTGTTTGATTGATTCAGATGCTATGTCCATCACCACCCCCTTTTGTACCGCTTTTAGCCGCCATAAGTGTGGCAGGGTATGCTCAGACATGAGTCCCTTGCTCACTTTGCCACGGGATTCAAGCAAGCCGGGCTGAAGACAGCTGGAATACCAGAAACCGGTCCTCGGAAGCTTGTTTCCGGTCCAGGGAAGACATGGCACGGCATTTGGGGCTGGACTGCTCCCATGAGGCCGAGGGGCAGACTGATTTGCATATTGCCATGTCTGAACTGGGGTGGCAGAGTGGGCTAAAGAACGGTGATGGATTAAACCCGGATCTTTTGACTGGGTGTGAGTGTTTGATTGATTCAGATGCTCCGTCCAGCACCATCCCCTTTTGTACCGCTTTTGGCCACCATAAGTGTGGCAAGGTATGCTCAGACGTGAGTCCCTTGCTCACTTTGCCACTGGATTCAAGCAAGCCAGGCTGAAGACGGCTGGAATGCCAGAAACCGGTTCTCGGAAGCTTGTTTCCATTCTAAGGAAAACATTGCTTGGCAATTCGGGCTGGACAGTTCCCAGGAGGCACAGGGTCAGACTGATTTGCATATAGCCATGTCTGAACTGGGGTGGCAGAGTGGGCTAAAGAACGGTGATGGATTAAACCCAGATCTTTTGACTGGTGTGGTAAATAATTGATTACCCTGTCATAATTTCTATACATTAATAAGGATAATGCATATAATGAGAGGCATAGTCCGTGGTGTCCGATTCAGAAGGGCTTTAATACAATAGCTCGAGCTACTGGAGAATCGGGTTCCATCACCACTGAGGTTCAGGAAGGATCGTCATCTGAATTCTTTATTCACATAACACATTATATATAGTTAAAACATACATTGAAATGGATAGAGAAGGCGGAGCGCTCCAGGCGGAGCAAGTGAAAGAGAGAGATAAGAGCACATAGGCGTGAAAGAAGGCATGTAAGGAGGCGTACACGTGGGTGTTCACTTGATGAGTCATAGGTGTGTCATAGGTGGGTGGATGCATAGAGGGGGTCTGCATGGTCAGCAGGAACTTTTACCCTACTTATGCGCGAAAAACTAGTCATGACGTGGAATTGACGTGTAACTGGGGAGAGCTGGGGGGAGCTGACTTTAGTGCTAGTAGGAGAGTCTGGGATGTCAGAACGACCTGCACCTTTGGCATTATCTGATATCTTGTGTTTGGAGGATGTATTGTCTGAAGTAAAGGTCGCTCGAGCAAAGGCTGCTCATCACTAAATGCTAGTGTGTGCATATATTTCTTCGTGCATTGCGTGGGGCCATGGGCCTTCTATGGAAACGGGTTCAGTAAATCACTTGAATGGAGACAGAAAGGCTAGACCCTGTCTTCTGCAGGCGGAATATGTTTACCCCTTTCACTTAGACTGGAATGTGTTTTCTGTGGAGCTGAGCAGATAACTGTAGGCAAAATACTGTCTTGGCAGGCCAGGCTGGGCACCTCTCGGCTGAGCAGGAAGTAAGTGAGAGGTCAGAGATACATAACTAAACTGCAGGGATACATAACTAAACTGCAGCTTTCAGAGTATCAGGAGGCTCGGAGCCTAAATTCGGGTCCTGGCTCGGCTGTGCCACAAAAACGTGTGCATCTCGACTTTTTAAACGTGTACCATGTAAATGCATTGGCAACATAGGCCTCAGTGCAGAATTAACGTTCCATTCATGGAGGGCCTAATAACTGACATGCTAACATTGGACGGAAATGCAGAGGCATTATTATTACAGGCATGGGAAGGGAATTACATGATGACATGGACATACATGGGGCATAGGTACATAGGGTGCGAGTGGGGGACACACTGGCCACGTAAAATTTCTATTTCCTCATTCCCTCCTTGTCCCCTACTGTGCCCTTTAGGACACGTCTATATTCATAAGACCATCTATTTGTTCATACAGCATCATTTGTTCGTCTTTTTTCATTTGTGCACGTGAACGTGAACGTGGACGGGGAATACAGGCTGTGGCACACAAGCCGCATTGCAGACAGAGACAGCAACTGAATATAACTAGTAGTATTATTCCTAGGAATGACAGTACTTTCCATCCCCAGGCTGATATCACACTCCAGAGCCAACCGGACCAAGTCCAGGTGCCTGGATTCTGGTGTATCTCGTGAGCTATCTTATGGAGCCTTGTTATTGCTGCATACACTGATGGCGTGTTATTTGGAATAAACACGCAACAACTGGAGCCGATCACTCTACAAGCCCCGCCCCTATCTGCCCCTATCTGCCAGGATGACGTCAAGAACAAGGCGGTTCTGAAGAACAACAAGTCTCATAGCAGACTGCTCCTCGGTCAAGTTTCCTAAGGCAGAAGTAGTCTCATTCACTACTGCTTCCAAGTTCTTGTCAATCTGCGTATTAATTTACTGTTTTGGACGGGACCTATGAAGAAAAAGAATCCTTTTTGAAATCTGTATATTGCTCCAATGCTGTCTCAGTCTGATTGACAACTGGGGAATCGGTCTCCCTCTTGTGTCTAACATGTACTTGTCGTGAGTCTCGATGATAATGGGATGGGGGCTAGAAAAACAGGTGGCAGTAGGAACGCTATATAACACGTCCCACCCCAATCTAAGGGCAGACGTACATAGGCTGTCTGACCACAAATGAAATAGGAATGGCGGGAAGCTTTGAAAGTAGACTTTCCTTTATCATTGAATTCGACCACAGTATTACAATCACTGTGTCCTAAGTGCACTGAACCATTCTTTCTAACGCATAATTCACCTTTTACTGGCAAAACTGTTATGAACGGTGAACCTATATTTGTCTCGGACTGGACATTCAGAATCATAAGGTTAAGGGAAACATTTCCTAGTTCATACACTTCATTTTCTAGATCTGTTCCTTTCCTTTGGGGAAAACCATCTTTGTCGGGAAAACATGCCTTATTCATTACTATATTCAAATCTCCCCAAATCCATTCACTCTGGGAATCTGTGAACTTTCTGTCTTGTGTTGATGACATTAAACTAAACCATGCTCCGCACGAACCATTGTGTGAGAACGGATAAGGAAAGAGGGGCAGAACTCCCTTCGTTTTCTGATAAGGTGGGAGTCGGCCACATACCCAGCAATTCGTTACATTGCTGGTCTGGTGAGAATGGTGTAACATGCGAATAAAAGTATTGTTGCGCAGTGCTAGTCGATAAGACAATTCATGGGGTGGCAGATCACTGAATGTGTGCTCTACGGTGTCATTGAAGGAAGAATGTATATGTGAACCAAGAGGAGGAAAGAAAACATGTAGCGTCAAGCTTATACATATAATCGATATACTTAGAAAAAACATAATGATCAGAGTTACTATGCATCTGCTGCGTAAGGTTTTGCAATATTTTTTTTTTATCTCTCTGTCTATCTCTCTGTCTATCCGGGTCTACGATCTTATACATGTCAGGAACCTGTCTAACCGCTTCACCCGAGGGGGACTTAAACAATTAAACGCTGTCTGACTTACTAGACCGTAGCTTCAATTTGTACTCCTGTTGCGGAGTCTTTTCTAGTAAAGGGAGTTTCGAGTCACTGATATCTGGGCAGTCCTTAGTTTCGTTTACTGATCCAAGTCCATGGAAGCGTGGAAGCGTTTCACGTGGTGGGCATGAATCCAGCCCTTTCTTCCCTCGACCTTGACGGCGGTCCTCGTTGTTAGTAGTACCAGCTTTGGTGCACGCCAGCGGGGCTCGAGAGGACTTGCACGATCAAAGTTTCGAACGAAGACGGTATCCCCAGGGACAATCGAATGTTCTTTCACCTGGGTGTTGTCGGGGAAGGCGGCTGCAACCTGTGAACGACAAGAAAGGAGTGCAGACATCAAGGAAGCCAGGTAATCTGTCAGCATATTACTGTCGACATCGGTAATTCTTTTTGGCATAGGCGTACCCCACATATTCGGCGGTCTACCAAAAACCACCTCGTACGGGGACAGTCCTGTTCTGGAATGAGCTACCATACGCATGTAAAAGAGGGCAACCGGCAAGGCTACCATCCAATCCACGCCTTTTTCTGCACAGACCTTCGCTAATTTTGTCTTGAGTCTCTGATTGTGTCTCTCGACGAGGCCTGCTGCCTCTGGGTGTCGTACGCAATGGAATCTCCACTGGTACCCTAACAGAAGAGATACGTGTTTCATTAATTCAGAGGAGAATGGCTGACCGTTATCTGAGTACACAACACGGGGCAAGCCGAATCGCGGAAAGAATTCACGGACCAACTGCCTGGCAGTGGTCACAGCAGTGTAATCTGGGACTGGGTACGCTTCTGTCCATCTAGATAGTGCACATACAACTACGAGGACATACTTGTATCCTCGACATCTGTCCATCTGAATATAATCCATCTGGAGGACTTCAAAAGGATGATCAGGAGGATGAAATCCACCTTGTTCCACGGGAATGCCTTTGCCTGGATTGAACTGACAACAGATCATGCAGGTACGCACTTTCTGTTTTGCTGCTGCACGCAGGTGCTTGTTGAACCAGATATTCTGTAAACTGTCTAACATAGCCTTTTCTCCTAAGTGTGCTGGACTATGTGCTGTATTTATGATAACTTGAACCATGGAGTCAGGGAGAAACCATGTGACTTTGCCTTTTGTCATCCAACCCTGGTCAGTCTGGACCCCTCCTTGTTCAGTCCATTTCTTTATTTCGTCTGGAGTGGCATGTGTCTGTATGTCGAGTACATCTTGTGAGGGATCCCTGACTGTCATGCAGTTTGTCAGTGATGGTACTTCTGTCTTTGTCCTGTCTGTGGGAATGTCTGTTTTAGTCTGGGCTGTAAGTTTAGCTGTTCGATCTGCCAGGTCGTTACCCTGTGAAATGGTGTCTGTGACTTTGGTATGTGCTTTGCACTTCATGATGGCTATGGCTGTAGGCAAGTGTATTGCATCTAATAGAGCCTGAATGACGGACCATGATGAATTTTGGCCCCATGAGAGGTCAAAAAACCTCTCTCCTGCCATAGGACTCCGAAGTCGTGAACGACTCCGAAGGCATACTGTGAATCTGTGTATATGTTTACTTTCAAGTTCTTGGCTCGTATGCAGGCTTGGGTCAGAGCGATGAGCTCTGCTGCTTGGGCTGACAGTGTGTCAATTCGATGTGTCTCTATGACTTCAGTATCAGTGGTCACTGCATATGCGGCCACTAACTCTCCTGTGCTTGTTCTCATGCATGAACCATCCACATAAAGTGTCAGGTCTGGGTCTGGTAGTGCAATGTCTGTCAAATCTTGTCTAGGCTTCGTTACTGTATTAACTACTTCCACACAGTCATGTGGTGCAGTGTCTGCTGTGCTTGAGGGCAAGAGTGTAGCAGGGTTCAGGGTATTGCATCGTCTGATCTCTATGTGTGGCTGGAATAATGTCAGTTCAAATCCTGTCAGTCTTGCTATAGTCAGGCGTTGAGTCTGGGTCCTGTTCAAGAGAACTTCCACTGAGTGTGGAACCTGTACTGTCAGGGGGTGTCCTAACACTATGGAATCACTCTGTCTGATTGCTAGGGCTGTTGCTGCAACTGATTTCAGGCACGCAGGCAGAGCCTGGGCCACTGGATCCAATGTACTAGAAAAATAAGCACAAGGCTTGTGTTTTCCTGCTTGATCTTGTGTAAGGACAGATAATGCTGTACCTTCGCGTTCAGTGACAAAAAGTGTAAAAGGCTTGCTGTAACATGGAGTCGCTAAAACAGGTGCTTGACATAGAGCTTTCTTCAATTCATCAAATACGAGTGTATGTTCTTGAATCCAAGGGAGGACAGTCGAAGACGCTGCCTCCTGTGTTGTTAACTGTATGAGTGGTTTGGCTAGATATGCATACTGGGGAATCCATTGTCTGCAGTAAGAAGTGAGGCCAATGAAGGCCCATACCTCCTTTTGTGTCTTGGGCTGTGGAAGATTTGCAATTAACTGAATGCGGTCTGGTGTCAGCTGTCTACCCCTCTTGGACAGCAAGTGTCCAAGGTACACCACTTGCTGTGCACAGAATTGTAACTTTGAAGGGGACACTTTGTGCCCCTTGTCTGCCAAAAAGTATAAGACTGTCAGTGATGCACGTTCACAGTCTCGTTCTGTTCGCGCTGTAATCAAGAGATCGTCCACATATTGGAGCAGTGCGGTGTCGGTAGGCATGTGAATACTGTCTAGTTGTCTTTTCAATGCTTGGCTGTAAATACTAGGACTTTCTGTGAATCCTTGAGGAGCCCTCGTAAATTTAAAGCTGCGTCCATTTAAACAGAATCCGAAGAGGTACTGGCTCTCTGGATGTATTGGGACACTAAAGAAGGCGTTCTTGAGATCGATTACAGTAAAGAACGTCGCTTCGGAATCAATTGCAGTCAGTAATGAAGAAATGTCTGGGACCACTGGGTACTGGGGTATTATGCACTTGTTCAGTTCTCGGAGGTCAATCACTAGTCTGTAGACTGGTGGTGCATTTGGGTCAGTTCGTTTAAGAATGGGAATGATCGGAGAATTACATACATTGGAGTCAGTTTCTATAACATCTCCCTGTGCAATGAGTTCGTCAACAATTTTCAGTAATGCTACAACATCATCAGGTGGTAACTTGTATTGTCGGATTCGTGGCAGTACAACTCCTTGTTTGAGAGTGACACGATGTGGCGTAATGTGCATGTAACCTACATCAGTCGGACCTTGCGCCCATAAATGCTGTGGTACATTCTGGAGTCTGGGATCAAAATCTCTCAATCCATAATGTCCTTTAAAATCGCGTAAAAACAATCTCACTCCTTCCGGAGAACAACAAATCACTGCTCCTAGTTCTTTCAATGTCTTTATACCAAGCAAATTTTCTGGACATGACTTAGTAAGCAACAAGTCTGTAGTAAGGGACAATGGACCGACTCCTAGGGAAACTGGCTTTGACACTTCGTTAACAATAGGCTTTCCTGAAAATCCCAGGGAAATATTCTGTGAGCCTGAGAGGGGTGCCCCTGGAACCTCGTCATGACTGATGGTAGTTCTGCTCGCCCCTGTGTCAATCAGAAATGTTCTGCCTTTTCCCAATACACGACTATGTACATAGGGACCCTCTTGATCTACAGGAACCTCAATAGGGGGCAAGCCAACCTCCCTCTCTAGGCTATTTCATGAGTACTGTTGATATTCTGGATAGTCTGACTGTGCGTACTGGTACATTTGTTGCGTGACATGTTGTGTGGCAGCAATGGGTTGCGGTGTAGCTACTGTCTGTTGCGAGTTCTGTGGCGTTTGCGTGTTCTGCGGGGTGTTATCCTGTCTAGGAGGACGCGGTCTTTCTTTTGTCTTGCCTGTAGCTATATTGTGTTTCAGGACAGCACATTCATTCACATAGTGACCTGGTTGCTTGCAATAATTACAGTTTCCCTTAACAGGTGCCGTGCCCTTTTTATGGCCATCAGCTGGTACTGATTGTGCAACTAGTACTTTCATTTTCGTATCTTTCATGCATCTGTTTTCGTGTTCCTGTTCCTCTCTAATTCGGTTCTGGTGATATTGTAACATTTGTAACATTTGGGAAGGGCTATTTGCTTGCCAGGTACTCTCAACCTTCTGTACTCAATTTTTGATCGGGGGTAAGGAATTCTCTACTAATTTGCTCACAAAAATATGTGGGTATGATTCACTATTTGTCTTAAGGCCACTATTAATAATAAAAAAAAAATTCGAATCTAGAATAAAAATCACTGGTGTCTTCATCTGGTTTCTGTTTACAGGCTGAAATAGCATCCCAATCTTCCTTTTTAGCAACTAATAATCTCGGCAGGACCTGTATCAATAGTTCAGGTAGTGCTTTGGCTTTTTCCCCAAGACCAACACCAGGGCCTCAAAGTTTATCCTCATCTTCCAATTCTGTCCAACTGATCTTTTTCTCTCCCACCTCCCAATCTTTTTCTTTAAGCTTTTCATAAATGCCTGCTGGTAACAGTACTTTTAACAATTTAATGATGTCAGCGTATGTGTAATCCCCTATGCGGAGAATGTCTTTTAATTCACGGTGGAACCCCCCCGGGTCTTTATCACGACAGGGCAGCAATTTTTTCATTTCCAGTATTTCTATTTTCGTCAAGGGTGTGTAAACGTATACTCGTTGAAGCTCATTCGCTGCATTTCTAACAGGATGTACCTGTCGTAGGGGGTTCTGTCTGTCTATGTGTAAGGTCTTTCTGTCGTGATGTGGGGCAGGAATCAAGTGCGTGGTCAGAAAAGTCAAGTACTTATGTCGTTGGTCTAGAATGACATTAATTAATTCGGTACCTAGGCCTCTCCATCTCTCGAGGAGTAGATCGTCCAGTAATTTATACAAGGGACCTGGATCAGAATGCTGGCTCTCGTACAATGTGATTAAGTGTTGAACCATGTAAATACCAGCTAAACGCTGTTCTTCCAGAGGGAGGCTTAAAAATGTTTGCGCCACTATGTCATCATTATATATGTTAGAATTACAAGCCCATTGAATGGCTGACCGGGCTAGTTCCTGTTCATGCATAGTATGAGGTTCACCGCCCCCTACTCGTCTTTTCAGTGCATTCTCAGTAGCTTGGAATAGGTGTTCAAGAGAATATCTTTCTGGTATGGGAGGACCATGTTTACTGTAACTCAGGCCTTTTGGCCTGTCAAACTGTCTTGCTCTACCTACGTAATTCATTTTATCCACTTCCTCTATTTCTGGCTCACCCTCTTCAGAGGCTAAGTCGTCCTCTTTCTCGTCTTGCTCTTTCCTGTGTGCGTCTGACTCATTCCTGTGTAAGTTCAGAATGTCTTTACGAATTTTCCTGTACATACATTCTATCTTTGACATTGTATCATGTTTACCGGCAGCTATGTTGTCACTCCAATCAATCATACCTTTAGTCACTCCTTTATCTGGCTGGTCTTGTTCCCTGATCAGACAATTAATCAAAAAACGTAAAAGCATGCATTGAACCTCCACCTTTCTTTGTGCCATGGCCTCATGTATACTTTCGGGTCCCTCCCCCGTTCTAATAAAATGGTATATTCTGTCTAAATTGCCCTTCATGCCTGGTAATGCAATCAGATAGTCTGCAACGCGTCTTAATCGTAGTGAGTACATGAGCATTGAGCCTACACCTGGTACTGGATCATATATACAATATGAAATCGTTACATTTTGTTTAAGAGGTGATGCTGTCATTTTTGGCGATTGTTGTAGTGCTAATTCTTGTAGTGTTCGTGATGGTGGTGGTGTGTGCAGTATGTCTGTGGTGGGCCCCCCTCCCACTGCCCCTTGGCTTGAATCGTCTTTCACTGTCATTGTCACTACTGGTGTGGATTGATCCTGTGATACGGGCGGAGGGAGAAAAGGATTGTTAGGATTGTTGCCAGGAGGAGGAGGAGGAGGAAAGCTTGCATTAACATAATCCGGAGCGGCGTCTTCTAAATAGGAGGAAAGAAAAATGTCCGCTGCTGTCTGTTTATGACTTTGGACTTTAGTCGGGATCAATGGTGGCGGCAAATTACTGGGTACTTCCTGGGTCACTTTAGGTAGTCCTTCGGCAAGGACGGGATACATGCCTTTATTAAGGGCATTTCTTTGTCTATCTACTTGTTCTGCCTTAACCCGTTCACCTTCTTCCTTTAGTTCTTTTTCTCTGGCTTTTTCTGCTGCTTCTTTACTTCTCTCTGCTTTGTTTATTTCTTTCTCTGTTCTCCTATGCGCTTCTTTACGCCATAACTCAATGGCATCTTTCTGGGACTGTCTAGCTTTCTTTTTCCATAGTGCTTCCTCTACTCTCATAATGCAATCAGCATCCCATGTCCCTGAGACAGGCCATCTATATTTCTCGTCCAGATCCTTCGTGTAATCTACCCTTAAGTCTAAAAACAGTATGGCATCTAGCCCGTGCTTTTGGTACATGAAATGGCCAGGAGTGTCCCTAGGCGGGACGGGGACTGCCTCTTCCAGTATCCCTTTCCTGGTCCCTATCTGACGTAATTTTGGAAACAGTGGCATGTTGGAATTAATTTGAACGAAAACACAATATACACAAGAATAGACTGAAAACAATCATTCATACCACAACATTAAAACATTAAAAACAGATACATCCTAACTAGTACATAGAAAAAAACACAATCCTGAAAAACTGTATACTTTATGCACTTAATGCAAAACAGTACAACCATACCGGTCTCATAAAGAGACACGTCTTTACCGGGTCCTAAATGGACACGTCTTTACCGGATCTGTGTACCCAGACCCGTCTTTACCAGGCTCAAATAAATGAACCCGTCTCTATGCGTTCCCAATAACGGTACTCACCGGGAAGCAAAACTGAAGGCCTCGGAAACTCGATACTGGACTGGACTGCTGCTGCTTCTGCTGCGCATGCGCCTCGGAACAGGTGGGCCTCGGGATACCTCGGACCTTGCTCTCTCAGCTTGGGCTCTGGTCGGGATGGTCCGCAATCCTCACCGCCTCGTGTGGATGCCTGGTCGCAGTCTCCGTCTCCTCCGTGGGCCTGAGGGAGTAGGCAGGAAGTCCCGCTGTCGTGTACACTTGAAGTCCGTCACGGCTGTAGAAGGGGTAGGGGGCTGGACCTACATCGCCGGCGCGTGGGGAAGGGGACTAGTCCCTATTCGGGCGCCAGATTAATGTGGTAAATAATTGATTACCCTGTCATAATTTCTATACATTAATAAGGATCATGCATATAATGAGAGGCAGAGTCCGTGGTGTCCGATTCAGAAGGGCTTTAATACAATAGCTCGAGCTACTGGAGAATCGGGTTCCATCACCACTAAGGTTGAGGAAGGATCGTCATCTGAATTCTTTATTCACATAACACATTATATATAGTTAAAACATACATTGAAATGGATAGAGAAGGCGGAGCGCTCCAGGCGGAGCAAGTGAAAGAGAGAGATAAGAGCACATAGGCGTGAAAGAAGGCGTGTAAGGAGGCGTACACGTGGGTGTTCAATTGATGAGTCATAGGTGTGTCATAGGTGGGTGGATGCATAGAGGGGGTCTGCATGGTCAGCAGGAACCTTTACCCTACTTGTGCACGCAAAACTAGTCATGACGTGGAATTGACGTGTAACTGGGGAGAGCTGGGGGGAGCTGACTTTAGTGCTAGTAGGAGAGTCTGGGATGTCAGAACGACCTGCACCTTTGGCATTATCTGATATCTTGTGTTTGGAGGATGTATTGTCTGAAGTAAAGGTCGCTCGAGCAAAGGCTGCTCATCACTAAATGCTAGTGTGTGCATATATTTCTTCGTGCATTGCGTGGGGCCATGGGCCTTCTATGGAAACGGGTTCAGTAAATCACTTGAATGGAGACAGAAAGGCTAGACCCTGTCTGATTGGAATGTGTTTTCTATGGAGCTGAGCAGATAACTGTAGGCAAAATACTGTCTTGGCAGGCCAGGCTGGGCACCTCTCGGCTGAGCAGGAAGTAAGTGAGAGGTCAGGGATACATAACTAAACTGCAGGGATACATAACTAAACTGCAGCTTTCAGAGTATCAGGAGGCTCGGAGCCTGAATTCGGGTCCTGGCTCGGCTGTGCCACAAAAACGTGTGCATCTCGACTTTTTAAACGTGTACCATCTAAATGCATTGGCAACATAGGCCTCAGTGCAGAATTAACGTTCCATTCATGGAGGGCCTAATAACTGACATGCTAACATTGGACGGAAATGCAGAGGCATTATTATTACAGGCATGGGAAGGGAATTACATGATGACATGGACAAACATGGGGCATAGGTACATAGATAGGGTGCGAGTGGGAGACACACTGGCCACGTACAATTTCCATTTCCTCACTGGGTGTGAGTGTTCAGATGCTCCGTCCATCACCACCCCCTTTTGTACCGCTTTTGGCCGCCATAATTGTGGCAGGGTATGCTCAGACGTGAGTTCCTTGCTCACTTTGCTACTGGATTCAAGCAAGCCAGGCTGAAGACGGCTGGAATGCCAGAAACCGGTCCTCGGAAGCTTGTTTCCGGTCCAGGGAAGACATGGCTTGGCAGTTCGGGCTGGACTGTTCCCACGAGGAACACCGTCAGACTGATTTGCATACAGCCATGTCTGAACTGGGGTGGCAGAGAGGGCTAAAGAACGGTGATAGATTAACCCCAGATCTTTTGACTGGGTGTGAGTGTTTGATTGATTCAGATGCTCCGTCCATCACCACCCCCTTTTGTACCACTTTTGGCCACCATAAGTGTGGTAGATTATGCTCAGACGTGAGTCCCTTGCTCACTTTGCCACTGGATTCAAGCAAGCCGGCTGAAGACGGCTGGAATGCCAGAAACCGGTCCTCGGAAGCTTGTTTCCGGTCCAGGGAAGACATGGCTTGGAAGTTCGGGCTGGACTGTTTCCATGAGGCACAGGGTCAGACTGATTTGCATATAGCCATGTGTGAACTGGGGTGGCAGAGTGGGCTAAAGAACGGTGATGGATTAAACCCAGATCTTTTGACTGGGTGTGAGTGTTTGATTGATTCTGATGCTCCGTCTACCAACACCCCCTTTTGTACCGCTTTTGGCCACCATAAGTGTGGCAGGGTATGCTCAGACGTGGGTCCCTTGCTCACGTTGCAACTGGATTCAAGCAAGCCGGGCTGAAGATGGCTGAAATGCCAGAAACCGGTCCTCGGAAGCTTGTTTCCGGTCCAGGGAAGACATGGCTTGGCAGTTTGGGCTGGACTGTTCCCATGAGGCACAGGGTCAGACTGATTTGCATATAGCCATGTCTGAACTGGGGTGGCAGAGTGGGCTAAAGAACGGTGATGGATTAAACCCAGATCTTTTGACTGGGTGTGAGTGTTTGATTGATTTAGAGACTCCGTCCATCACCACCCCCTTTTGTACCGCTTTTGGCCACCATAAGTGTGGCAGGGTATGCTCAGACGTGAGTCCCTTGCTTACTTTGCCACTGGATTCAAGCAAGCCGGGCTGAAGACGGCTAGAATGCCAGAAACCGGTCCTCGGAAGCTTGTTTCTGGTGAAGGGAAGACATGGCTTGGGAGTTCGGACTGGACTGTTTCCATGAGGCACAGGGTCAGACTGATTTGCATATAGCCATGTCTGAACTGGGGTGGCAGAGTGGGCTAAAGAAGGGTGATGGATTAAACCCAGCTCTTTTGACTGGGTGTGAGTGTTTGATTGATTCAGATGCTCCGTTCATCACCACCCCCTTTAAACCGCTTTTGGCCGCCATAAGTGTGGCAGGGTATGCTCAGACGTGAGTCCCTTGCTCACTTTGCCACTGGATTCAAGCAAGCCAGGCTGAAGACGGCTGGAATGCTAGAAACCGGTTCTCAGAATCTTGTTTCCATTCTAAGGAAAACATTGCTTGGCAGTTCGGGCTGGACTGTTCCCATGAGGCACAGGGTCAGACTGATTTGCATATAGCCATGTCTGAACTGGGGTGGCAGAGTGGGCTAAAGAACGGTGATGGAATAAACCCAGATCTTTTGACTGGGTGTAAGTGTTTGATTGATTCTGATGCTCCGTCCATCACCACCCCCTTTTGTACCGCTTTTGGCCGCCAAAAGTGTGGCAGGGTATGCTCAGACGTTAGTCCCTTGCTCACTTTGCCACTGGATTCAAGCAAGCCGGGCTGAAGACGGGTGGAATGTCAGAAACCAGTCCTCAGAAGCTTGTTTCCGGTCCAGGGAAGACATGGCTTGGCAGTTTGGGCTGGACTGTTCCCATGAGCCACAGGGTCAGACTGATTTGCATATAGCCATGTCTGAACTGGGGTGGCAGAGAGGGCTAAAGAACGGTGATGGATTAAACCCAGATCTTTTGACTGGGTGTGAGTGTTTGATTGATTCAGATGCTCAGTCCATCACCACCCCCTTTTGTACCGCTTTTGGCCGCCATAAGTGTGGCAGGGTATGCTCAGACGTGAGTTCCTTGCTCACTTTGCCACTGGATTCAAGCAAGCTGGGCTGAAGATGGCAGGAATGCCAGAAACCGGTCCTCGGAAGCTTGTTTCCCATCCAGGGAAGACATGGCTTGGCAGTTCGGGCTGGACTGTTCCCATGAGGCACAGGGTCAGACTGATTTACATATAGCCATGTCTGAACTGGGGTGGCAGAGTGGGCTAAAGAACGGTGATGGATTAAACCCAGATCTTTTGACTGGGTGTGAGTGTTTGATTGATTCAGATGCTCTGTCCATCACCACCCCCTTTTGTACCGCTTTTGACCACCATAAGTCTGGCAGGGTATGCTCAGACGTGAGTCCCTTGCTCACTTTGCCACTGGGTTCAAGCAAGCCGGGCTGAAGACGGCTAGAATGCCGGAAACCGGTCCGCGGAATCTTGTTTCCGGTCCAGGGAAGACATGGCTTGATAGTTCGGGCTGGACTGTTCCTATGAGGCACAGGGTCAGACTGATTTGCATATAGCCATGTCTGAACTTGGGTGGCAGAGTGGGCTAAAGAACGGTGATGGATTAAACCCACATCATTTGACTGGGTGTGAGTATTTGATTGATTCAGATCGCCGTCCATCACCACCCCCTTTTGTACCGCTTTTGGCCGCCATAAGTGTGGCAGGGTATTCTCAGATGTGAGTCCCTTGCTCACTTTGTCACTGGATTCAAGCAAGCCGGGTTGAATACGGCTGGAATGCCAGAAACCGGTCCTTGGAAGCTTGTTTCCGGTCCAGGGAAGACATGGCTTGGCAGTTCGGGCTGGACTGTTCCCATGAGGCACAGGGTCAGACTGATTTGCATATAGCCATGTCTGAACTGGGGTGGCAGAGTTGGCTTAAGAACGGTGATGGATTAAACCCAGATCTTTTGACTGGGTGTGAGTGTTTGATTGATTCAGATGCTCCGTCCATCACCACCCCCTTTTGTACCGCTTTTGGTCGCCATAAGTGTGGCAGGGTATGCTCAGACATGAGTCCCTTTCTCACTTTGCCACGGGATTCAAGCAAGCCGGGCTGAAGACAGCTGGAATACCAGAAACCGGTCCTCGGAAGCTTGTTTCCGGTCCAGGGAAGACATGGCACGGCATTTCGGGCTGGACTGTTCCCATGAGGCCGAGGGGCAGACTGATTTGCATATTGCCATGTCTGAACTGGGGTGGCAGAGTGGGCTAAAGAACGGTGATGGATTAAACCCAGATCTTTTGACTGGGTGTGAGTGTTTGATTGATTCAGATGCTCCGTCCATCACCACCCCCTTTTGTACCGCTTTTGGCCGCCATAAGTGTGGCAGGGTATGCTCAGACGTGAGTCCCTTGCTCACTTTGCCACTGGATTCAAGCAAGCCGGGCTGAAGACGGCTTGAATGCCAGAAACCGGTCCTCGAAATCTTTTTTTCAGTCCAGGGAAAACATGGCTTGGCAGATCGGGCTGGACTGTTCCCATGAGGCCCAGGGTCAGACTGATTTGCATATAGCCATGTCTGAACTGGGGTGGCAGAGTGGGCTAAAGAACGTTGATGGATTAAACCCAGATCTTTTGACTAGGTGTGAGTGCTTGATTGATTCAGATGCTCCGTCCATCACCACCCCCTTTTGTACCGCCTTTGGCCGCCCTAGGTGTGGCAGGGTATGCTCAGACGTGAGTCCCTTGCTCACTTTGCCACTGGATTCAAGCAAGCCGGGCTAAACACGGCTGGAATGCCAGAAACCGGTCCTCTGAAAAATGTTTCCGGTCCAGGGAAGACATGGCTTGGCAGTTCGGGCTGGACTGTTCCCATGAGGCACAGGGTCAGACTGATTTGCATATAGCCATGTCTGAACTGGGATGGCAGAGTGGGCTAAAGAACGGTGATGGAATTAAACCCAGATCTTTTGACTGGGTGTGAGTGTTTGATTGATTCAGATGCTCCGTCCATCACTCCCCCTTTTGTACCGCTTTTGGCCGCCATAAGTGTGGCAGGGTATGCTCAGACGTGAGTCCCTGGCTCACTTTGGCACTGGATTCTAGCAAGCCGGGCTGAAGACGGCTGGAAGGCCAGAAACCGGTCCTCGGAAGCTTGTTTCCGGTCCAGGGAAGACATGGCTTGGCAGTTCGGCTGGACTGTTCCCAAGAGGCACAGGGTCAGACTGATTTGCATATAGCCTTGTCTGAACTGGGGTGGCAGAGTGGGCTAAAGAACGGTGATGGATTAAACTCAGATCTTTTGACTGGGTGTGAGTGTTTGATTGATTCAGATGCTCTGTCCATCACCACCCCCTTTTGTACCGCTTTTGGCCACCATAAGTCTGGCAGGGTATGCTCAGACGTGAGTCCCTTGCTCACTTTGCCACTGGATTCAAGCAAGCCGGGCTGAAGACGGCTAGAATGCCAGAAACTGGTCCGCGGAATCTTGTTTCCGATCCAGGGAAGACATGGCTTGGCAGTTCGGGCTGGACTGTTCCCATGAGGCACAGGGTCAGACTGATTTGCATATAGCCACGTCTGAACTGGGGTGGCAGAGTGGGCTAAAGAACGGTGATGGATTAAACCCAGATCATTTGACTTGGTGTGAGTATTTGATTGATTCAGATGCTCCGTCCATCACCACCCCCTTTTGTACCGCTTTTGGCCGCCTTAGGTGTGGCAGGGTATGCTCAGACGTTAGTCCCTTGCTCACTTTGCCACTGGATTCAAGCAAGCCGGGCTGAAGACGGGTGGAATGTCAGAAACCGGTCCTCAGAAGCTTGTTTCCGGTCCAGGGAAGACATGGCTTGGCAGTTTGGGCTGGACTGTTCCCATGAGCCACAGGGTCAAACTGATTTCCATATAGCCAAGTCTGAACTGGGGTGGCAGAGAGGGCTAAAGAACGGTGATGGATTAAACCCAGATCTTTTGACTGGGTGTGAGTGTTTGATTGATTCAGATGCTCAGTCCATCACCACCCCCTTTTGTACCGCTTTTGGCCGCCATAAGTGTGGCAGGGTATGCTCAGACGTGAGTTCCTTGCTCACTTTGCCACTGGATTCAAGCAAGCTGGGCTGAAGATAGCAGGAATGCCAGAAACCGGTCCTCGGCAGCTTGTTTCCCATCCAGGGAAGACATGGCTTGGCAGTTCGGGCTGGACTGTTCCCATGAGGCACAGGGTCAGACTGATTTGCATATAGCCATGTCTGAACTGGGGTGGCAGAGTGGGCTAAAGAACGTTGATGGATTAAACCCAGATCTTTTGACTAGGTGTGAGTGTTTGATTGATTCAGATGCTTCGCCTATCACCACCCCCTTTTGTACCGCTTTTGGCCGCCATAAGTCTGGCAGGGTATGCTCAGACGTGAGTCCCTTTCCCACTTTGCCACTGGATTCAAGCAAGCCGGGCTGAAAACGGCTGGAATGCCAGAAACCGGTCCTCGGAAGCTTGTTTCCGGTCCAGGGAAGACATGGCTTGGCAGATCGGGCTGGACTGTTCCCATGAGGCCCAGGGTCAGACTGATTTGCATATAGCCATCTCTGAACTGTGGTGGCAGAGTGGGCTAAAGAACGGTGATGGATTAAACCCAGATCTTTTGACTGGGTGTGAGTGTTTGATTGATTCAGATGCTCCATCCATCACCACCCCCTTTTGTACCGCTTTTGGCCGCCATAAGTGTGGCAGGGTATGCTCAGACGTGAGTCCCTTGCTCACTTTTCCACTGTATTCAAGCAAGCCGGGCTGAAGACGGCTGGAATTCCAGAAACCGGTCCTCGGAAGCTTGTTTCCGGTCCAGGGAAGACATGGCTTGGCAGTTCGGGCTGGACTGTCCCCATGAGGCACAGGGTCAGACTGATTTGCATATAGCCATGTCTGAACTGGGGTGGCCGAGTGCGCTAAAGAACGGTGATGGATTAAACCCAGATCTTTTGACTGGGTGTGAGTGTTTGATTGATTCAGATGCTTCGCCTATCACCACCCCCTTTTGTACCGCTTTTGGCCGCCATGAGTGTGGCAGGGTATGCTCAGACGTGAGTCCCTTGCTCACTTTGCCACTAGATTCAAGCAAGCTGGGCTGAAGACGGCTGGAATGCCAGAAACCGGTCCTCGGAAGCTTGTTTCCGGTCCAGGGAAGACATGGCTTGGCAGTTCGGGCTGGACTGTTCACTTGAGGCACAGGATCAGACTGATTTGCATATAGCCATGTCTGAACTGTGGTGGCAGAGTGGGCTAAAGAACGGTGATGGATTAAACCCAGATCTTTTGACTGGTTGTGAGTGTTTAATTGATTCAGATTCTCCGTCCATCACCACCCCCTTTTGTACCGTGGTAAAATGTGAGGCGCACAAAAAGAGTGCAGATTATATAACCTGTGGAAATAACTATGCTGATCAGATGAATGAATGATGAATGAATGTTGGATTTATAGAGCACGTGGTTACCCTGAAGCGTCCCAGCGCTGTACCACTGGGGAACCCATCCTGGCTTTCCCTGTGAGATGGGCCCTTTACTGGGCATCCCCAAGCTGCAGCCAGGCATCCCCGGCGGTGATGGGGCCTGAGTGGAGATTAAGCAAGCTATTGCCCAGAGTTGCAGCTTGGGATCCCATGGTTAGAGTGGCACCGAGGCGAGGTTTATCGGGCCCGCTGACATTAGTCCTGCACCCGGCCGCGTCGGGAATTGAACCCTGGTCCCGGGCCACCTCTGCCTCCGGGTCTGCTGCCTCTCACCGCTGAGCCACACTTCTCCATGACATTGTGCAAGAAACCAAATTGCAATCAATAAACATAGAGATCCAGAACATGGGCCGACCCCTTTGATGCTAACAACTGTAGTGGAGACATGGCAAGAAGTGAAACAAATACAGGAAGAAGCAGATGAGGAAGAGAAAGATAGATGGATAAAAGAAGGGTGCAGACAGAGAGAAGGAGATGACATCTGGGTTTACAAAGATGACAGATCAGTCATGCCAGACATTATGATTTCAGATATGGCCCCAAAGTATCATGGTCAGGCCCACATTGGAAGAGATGCCATGGTACTCCTTTTTAGACAAACATGGTATAACCCAAAATTCAGAAAGTCTGTGTCAGAGGGGTCTAATCTGCCAACAATGTAATCCAAACAGAAAAACTGTTGTGAGCATGGGAACCATAGGCCGGGAGGGTGGTCCTTTCACGAGAATTCAAATGGACTTTCTTGAAATGCCAATGTACAACAAGCTGAAATACATACTTGTGATAATATGTTTGTTCTCTCGATGGGTGGAGGCTTTCCCCACGAGGAGGAACGACAGATTGACTGTTGCAAAATTGTTGCTGAGAGAAATCGTACCTAGGTTCGGTTTCCCGGTTACACTTGAAACAGATAGAGGCTCGCATTTTCAAAATGAACTTATGCAAATGGTTTGTGAGGCCTTAGACATCAAACAGTGCCTACTGACCTGAGGCTTCAGGGGTAGTGGAACAGGTAAATGGAACAGTGAAAAATAGGATTGCAAAAATGTTTTTGCCAACAGATTTGAATTGGCCTGATGCATTGCCACTAGTTTTGATGACATTGAGGAGCATTCCTGATAGAACTACAGGATTGAGCCTGCATGAAATACTGATGGGAAGAGTGATGAGGCAGGCTTATGTACCATGTAATAAGCTTCTCATGATAAATTATGATATCATATTAGACTATTGCAAAAATTTGTCTGATGTGGTAACTTCTGTGCTCCACCAGGTGGGAACGGATGCAGTTTCAAAAGAGAAAAGTCCAGCCCATGATCTAGGACCTGGAGATTGGGTACGGACCAAAGTACATCGCAGGAGAAATTGTTTGTCGCACAGGTGGCAAAAGCCTCTACAGGTCATATTGGTCAGTACTACTGCAGTTAAGTGCGCCGGATTGAAGAGGTGTATTCATGCAAGCCACACTATCCGTGTGCCAAAGCCAGATCTCGTAGACGACGGAGATACAACAACAGATTCAGATTCAGAGTCAGAGACAGATACAGATACTGAAGCTCGACAAGAACGTCGACATCTGGAAGTTTCAGAAGCAAGTTCTGCATCTGAAGGGGAAGGTGGAAGGGAAGTTGTACAGGTACCTGGTTCGGAAGATCAGCCTAAAGATAAAGAATCTGTACAGGAAGACCCCAATGAAGCTGCAATTGAGAGCAAAGACAACACTGTGAATAAAGAAAAACTTTAAAAGCAATCTGAAGACTCTGTAAGTGGAAAACCTGAAACTCTGGACGAGGAAAAAACTCACGATCAGGATGAGATTCCAAGTACCAGTTATGAAGGTGACCCAAACAGAGTAACAAGATCAGTGACTGACTCAGAATAAGAAAATGATATCATCAAGATTGAAATTGGTGAAACAGAGCCAGATACTGAAAGTGAATCTGATGATAGTGCTGATGAAACATCATTAAGGAGAAGTAAGAGAAAAAGAGCTTGGAGAGTGGAACAAAATACTATCGAGCCACTGAAAAAGAGAACGTGCAAAGAAGACAATTGGCCTGGAGACACTGATGGTTTGAAAGTCAAACTGGTGAAAAAGGCAACTGGGTTAGAGGAGCAAGTGAACGAGATTACTAGTCGGAAGGAGTCTTTGGGAAAGAAAATAGAAGCTGTTCAAAGACCGAAAAGAGTGTGAAATCTAAATCAGAGATATAGACCGCCGGAGTGGGCATATATAACTTTGCCACCCATAGAAGAAGTGAACAGCAGTCAAGAAAATGTATATTGTCCAAAACTGATTACAAAAATTTAGTAAAAGAAAGTCTCAAAAGAAACAATTTGGAAAAGGTGCTAAAAAGTATATAAGATTAAAAGTTCTGTAGTCCTGTGAGACAGATATTCTGCATGTAGATGAGGTCTGAGGTGACACAAGGTCGAAGAAGTTTAATATAGAAACTAGGTAGAATAACTGACATAAGGTCGAAGAAACATTGTTAGAGAATGCCCAAAAGTGATCATAAAACGAAATGTTCTATGTTTAGAAAATGGTGTAGATGTTGTGCCATTAGTACAGGATTACTGGCAATTGTATGGATAGTTTTAGCAATTATTGTACCTTTTCATGACAGTCTGTTGAAAATGAAACCGAATGTAAGTTTAGGGAATCCGAGTGAAAAGGTGAATGAGCATGAAACTCATGTGTGTAAACCAGAAGAGCATCAAGATAAGTCATTGAATGATTTTTCAGCGAATACCTTTTCAAAATTATTATTTGAATATGTCAAAACAATGAATGTTGATGACTGTTATGTTTGTGTTAAGTTACCTGCGTCAGTGTCCAAAGGGGTGACCTATCACCAACTACCACTCACATATGGAGTGAGATTGCAAGCTTGTTAACTGGAAAGCTAGGGTATCATTATTCAAATGTGGATGAGATCTTTGCAAATTTGAAGATTGATGAAAAGTTGAATAAAAGAAGGCAAGGGAAAGTGATGGGAGAATATGTCCTTGAATTAGATGAGCTAACACATGAGTATGAATTTAGACATAATTTAACATGTAAAATGAGAGTGGAGGAGAAAACCGTTTTGAATATAGTGAAGGAGAGAAGAATAGCTTATAAAAGAAGTGAGAAAAAACAGCATGAGAAGTCAAAATATTGGTCTGTTGATGAAAATATTGAAGAAAAAAATGTGAATGTAGCTATAAGTATAGATACACCAATGACAGGAAAACTATGTATCAGAAGAGACAATTCTATGTATGACAATTATTTTGTGGGTGCAAGTGAATGTCAAGACACTTATCGAATTGAAGGGGGATGGGGATTTAAAGGAGGAGATGACCCTGTTTTCCCTGGCATCTATTTCATTTGTGGGAATAAGGCCTATTACAGGTTACCTAACCATTGGTATGGTACCTGCTATGCGGGACTGGTTTTTCCAAAAATATTTCATGTAGATAGAGAAACGAATGGAAGGCATGAGATTGGGAAAGTTTTAAGTAGGAGAAAAAGAGAGAATGCTTTGGAAATATTAGGTGATATCTTTGGAGCACTGATACCAGCAGTGGGGATTTCATTCAATGCAAATAGAATTCACAAATTGTCCACAATTGTTGATCATTTATCAACAGATACTGCAGGAGGATTCCTGATGGTAAACACAGAAGTAATTGCTATGAGAGCTATGGTAATGCAGAATAGACTTGCCCTTGACATTATTTTGGCAAAAGAGGGTGGAGTCTGTGGAATTTTGAAGGTGCAACATTGTTGCACATATATCCCTGACAAAAGTAAGAATACTGAGCAATATATCACAAATATTACTGAATTACATTGAGAGATTGAACCACTGGAGGCTGAAGGTGTTCTTGAAAAAGTGGGTAGAAGTTTTGCAGTTATAGGACACTGGTTTCGAGAAATAGGTAGTTCAATTGTAGGTAAAATATTGATTCCAATAACCATTCTAGTGATATTGATCTTTGTGATAAGATTGGGTTGTATATGCAGATCTAGAAGAAACTTTAGATTACAAGCAGCGAAAATGTTACAAGCAAAACGAGCAAGAGAAAGAGGAAAGAATGACATAGAAATGGAAGAAATAAGAGATAAGGTGTTCAAAGAGACAAAAGAAAAAGAAAGCAGGTTGTAGGTAACACTAATCTGAAAGAGTCCGAAACATGTTCTGCTAAAAGGGGTTCCAAAATTTTGGGTATGATTTGGTGATAGAGTCACCAGATGAGGGAATTGATGGAGCGAGGAGGAAAAGTGCAAACTTTTGTACACCCCTCGTGAAGTTAAAATCCCATAACACTAATTATTATTAATTGTATGCTGTGGTCAAATAATCAACATAGTTTAAAATGTACATTACATTACACTGGGATATTAACCTTTGCTTACATGTTGCAAAAATAATTAACTAAATTTGTATCGTTACTGTGTTGTGCCTTAATGCCAAACCGAAATATAATTGCATGTATCGTTTATGTGCTTAATGTCCACGTTTCATGTGCAAATTTACGAATTATAGTAAAAAATAAATGCCTAAATGTGGCTTTTTGCTAGGTAACGAAAAATAGGGTATTTTTTAGAAAGGGGGAGGGAGACATTTGGGTCTCATTACCTTGTTTTAATATTATTTTTTTGTTTGTTTTTATGATAGTTCCAAAAGAGGCCTCTGAGGCCAGTAAGAAAATGGCTGCGTTAGTTGTACTCGAGTGACTGACAAACTGCGCATGCGTGACTGGAAAAAGTTTCAACAGCGATGAGCGAAGCTGACTGAGTTTGGATGAAAGGTTCAAGGCCACTGTGTCCTGTCACATCAGGATGACTGCCAAGATAATCGGATGTTAACCCGAGAGAGGCGTATGGGAACTATGCACCCGAAAGTATAACAGACAATTGGACCTAACATTTTTATCAAAATTAATGTTACATGACCGGTAATGGTGGGCCGATACCCACCCACTAAGGACTGAACCAATGAACTGGCGAGTTGATTATCAAATTGCCTAGCTAGCAAGATTTAGTTAGAAATAAGGTAAAAAAAAACCTTGATTTGTGCGGAAGGGATCGCTCTTTTCGATTTCCTGGGGAGATGCTGACGGACTGAGGACTGATGCCCTTTTGATGCAAGATTTGGGACTTTGTGCATTTTTCTTTGCAGGGTCTTATTCGAACTGATGAGGGTATTTAGTTAGGGATGTTGAGA
The DNA here is from genome assembly GCF_964263255.1 of Lissotriton vulgaris. Taxonomy (NCBI): domain Eukaryota; kingdom Metazoa; phylum Chordata; class Amphibia; order Caudata; family Salamandridae; genus Lissotriton; species Lissotriton vulgaris. The sequence goes on along the minus strand of NW_028250355.1, from coordinate 110,194 downwards.
GAGGGAATTGGAACTATCTGACTTTGCTAAAAATGCTAACTTTCTTAAATTGCTATGCAAACTTCAATAAATAATTGTTTTTCTGAACTTTTGAATAAAATGATCATTTTGATTATTAATTGAGAATTTGAATAAAAGAAATTTAACTTTCAGATATGCTAAAAGTTAGTTTTTGAATAAATAGAATATGGAGAATTAAAAGCTGGTCTTTATTTTCCCTAAGTCTATTTTAACACTAACAGATCCATTGCCATTATGGCACTGTGTCTGAATGTTTTAAAATGAAATGAAGAGTTTTAATTAAATGCTTATCCTGAAGGTGTAAATAAAATAGTAAATTTTATATTCAGACATCCTACCAATGATACAGCAAGCACTACTTTGTGATTGTTGTTTTCCCTGAGGTGGGTATAAATGACAGTGCTATGGGCCCCACTGTTGAATGTGCGTGTGTTTGACCACTTCAGGGTTATGGAATAAAGGTTTCCAAGGTATTTTTAGAGTGCCGCTGCATCAAGCCAATCCACACTTCATATTATCCGATGTTCCAGTGGCATGCGGGTATGCAATCCAAACCTGTAACAGACAAATCCCTTACGCCAAACCTATCCGTCATAAAATTCTATACTGAAAGCTGTGCATATGCATACCAAATTGGAAGAGGCGCTTGTAAATCCATTGTTTAAAAACCCCAATGGCACCACTTTCACAAAATTGAAGGAAAAACTGGGGATGAGAAGCAGAGCGCTAGGGAGTCGCGTCCACCATCATGGTCAGCTTCGGGCAGAAATGGCTGCCTCAAAGCTCAGAAAATTTTGGAATCGGGGCGTGTTTTTGTGTTCTGAGTGACGGATGACGTCACAGGTAGAAAGAACGCCAAAATCACGCCCCCAAATCCGAAAGAGATGGGGCTTGATTGGAGTGATGCACCACTCCTCCAATGGCTGGCCTCCGTTTAGGAAGCCAGCCAATGGAGGAGAGATGGAGGAGAGAAGCGGGTTCAAGCACCGTCTAAAAAACATTAATTCTCCTCCCGGAGACTGCGCAAGCGCAGCCTTTTGGTCCTCGACCTAAAAAGCAGCGTTGGTAATGGCACATTATGTTATGGCTGTTACTTACAGTTACTGCTATGGTGGTGGTGGGAGGACGAACACTGGCCTGCTTTTAAATTCGATATGCTGCCGATTCGAGGCTGCTTTTCCTGCCTGCACTACGACGTCTACCACCTCAAATGCGGGTGACTCGTGGCCGGGTGCGTACGTGCGGAAGTTCCGGGGCGGGGCATTTAGAGAACATTCTATGCACAGTGCCACCCCAGCCCAACCCCAGCAGAACCAAATCCAGCCCCCTGCCATATCTGTGTCCTGCCCACCGGCAACGGCTGCCGCCTAATTAACACCTTTCGCGCTTATGACAGAACCGTTCCGTCACCGCCTCTGTGAGCTGTGCTAGTGATGGAACGGTTCCGTCACGGCCCCTCGCCGCGTCTGCGCGGCGATGATTTCGCACCTGCGCGGTGCGTTCTATTGAGTGGGCGGGGCTGTGACTGACCGTTCCATCACCCGAGGCTTGTGACGGAGCGGTTCCGTCACACGCGCAGGTCAGACGCGTGGCCCCCCCGCCCCTAGCACTGCGAAGCGGTTAAAGACAACAAATTCAAAATCCGCCCTGTGACCATCACGACTAAATCAATAGAATCTTATACGCATATTGGATTGATTAATGCATGCAGAAAATAAATTACGAGTAAAGATGGTCTGGATCGGTGTGTGATGCGCCGAGTCAGTGAGGTAATTTATGTTGTGCACAGTTGCAGAAAGCTTTTGTTTTGTAGACCCGGCCCTGATAAATATGTGCCAGCCCGGTGCTAAGCACCGGAAAGCACCGGCACAAATTAAGCACTGTCTATATTTAAGCCCAGGGTTGCATAATATGGGTTGGTGATTCAAAAGAGGGTTAATCAACCTAGATAAGACAGAGGATAAACTTTCATCTGGATATAATGGCAAGAAGTTTTTGAATACCGATAATGTAAACAGGGAACCCGAGACTATATCAAGTAGAGTCAGGGACAGACTACTATGTCAAATTGAATGATTTATTCGTACTTAGACCTACATTTCTAAAAAAATCTTTCCAGATAAGACTCCCGCCGTCAAATCAAGTTGAATTTTCCATCCACATCTTCACACTAGAAATTAGTTACATAGCTTGTACTTGGCAATTCGGATTTAATACATCGAATATCAGTTGTTATTCCTTAAAATAAGACATTTTGATCGATTATGATTTAGGTAATGTACAGAAGAAGGTTATATTAGTAAACAGATTGGGAGGATATTCGAGACCGCATTCAACCCAGCACTTTAGCTAAGGTAATGATTTGATATACATGAATTCACATGGAGTTGGGAGGTGTAAATGTAATAATCTGCTACATTAGCACCAGCACATAAATATTCAGTGTCAATCATGAACTTGTGTGCCTAATGAGGGCGGATACCCAGAGAGGGGTGATCATGAGTTAACAAATGATATCTAACAGTTTATCATGTATATAGCTTGTACATTCTTTTTCCATCTTTACTATGTAACATCACCTTTGTAGAATGGATATAGGCAGGCCATTAGTTCTGAAGAGTTGTGAATAGGACAGGATGTGTTCCAATACCTGGCATATTTCTTCGAGTAATATATTTATACATATTATTTGTTGTTTGTATTACAGCCCTGACGAAGTCCAGTGTTAGGACGAAACACATAGGCTGTTTATGTTAAGATTTATGAAAAATTTATGGAAAATGATGAAGAATTATGGAAATCAGAACATTAGTATTTGAAAAGAAATGAACTGTTGAAAATAATAAAGAGACATTTTCTGACAACACTTAAAGGCCTGTGGATTGGATTAGTGCTCAGAATTTTCAATAATGTATTATTATCTAGTATTTGTAATATATGTGCTTCTTTCATTGTTTTGTTGTACCTGCAATGGTTGATATACCATACAGACGAGAGATTGCCCATCCCAAAGAGGGTGGAGCAAGAGCCAGAGAGGGCATCATTAAAATGTGATGAATCTATTTAATAATTAGAATTGATTATTCCCTGATCAATAAGAAAACCCAAAGTGTATGAGTCAACAAGGAAACACAAAACCCTCATATGTTTCAAAAGTATTAAAGTAGATTTGCCTCCATTTATTAGAAGACCAAGATTTCACAGGTTCTTTCGGGGGACAGTCCATTATACTGGCTGATGAGGAAGATCAATTAGCATTTGTATTGATTCCAAGTCAGAGCCACTTTGAACGTATTGATTTTTGATGTCTGTAAGAGGAGACCCGTTCCATCCTGGCCTCATCCTTGCGACTTCTGCCGCTTTGCTCCTTGGGTTTAAGCCCTGACAAAAGTAATTGCTTGACGAGCTGGGTGCCAATTGCTCTGCCAGTCGCTTTGTCTCCTTATTGTCTTGTTGCCTTAAGTCTTGGTGAGTGCCAGGCAGCCCTTATCCCTGAGCCCGGAAGCTGGAGAATGGGAGCTCCCCCTATGACAGAGGTCTTCAAACTGTGGGGCGGCCCCCCTGGGGGTGCATGGATGGGTTTCCAGGGGGTGGGGGGCGCACATGCCTCCGCAAATAAATGTAAATGAAGATGGCCTGGAGGTACGGCGTGTATTTGCTGCATTTCCCGGCTGTCTTCATTTATTCCGAGCCCTCGAAGTGAAAGTGAAAACTGAGGTGGGGGCGGGGGTCAGCGAGTACGCTGGCTGGTGTAGTGTTGCTGCCAGTGGGGTGTACCACTGCAGCACACGCCCCCTCCCACTGTCCATTACATGTGTTGCCCCTAAGGCGTAAGGGGGCTTTGGTATAGCCCTTACGTGAGCGTAACGTGAGCCTGCCAATAAAAGCCTGGCAAGCCTGGGCGTGGTCAGTTAGCTACTAACCACCAACGTAGCACGTGTGTCCGGCTAATGCTCATTTCTAGGCCCCAGGCCAGCTTTAGTGCAGGACACCACATTGGCGACGAGGCGGTGGTCTCATTGGCCCCACCGCGTGCTTATCACCAGCGCGCCGTGTCATCGGCGCCCCCGCTGCCCCGCAGCCTGAGTTCCTCACCAGCGCGCCTTTGTCATCGGCGCCCCCGCTGCCCCGCAGCCCGACCCCGAGCGGCCTCGCTCGCATCGCCCTGCCTGACTCACCCGGTCCGCTCTGCTGAAGTAGCGGCCCTGCCTGCGAGCATTCAGCGGCCCGCGCTGCCCTTCGGCGCTCCCGCCCGGCTCCCGCCTGCCTCCGGAGCCGTCCTGCAGCCACCAACGTCGACGGGACTGTGCAGTCACCACAGGTACGAGCAGCGGTGTGCCCCATAGGCCCCTGCGGCCCCGGCGCCACGGCCTTCGCGCCCTCTGAAGACGCCGGCCCAGCGCGACACCCCCGGTGTTCCCGCGCATGCGCTGAACGCGCCTCCAACGCTACAGCGCTGTTCTCACGCATCAAGCGTGTCCTCGGCCCCGCGGACCCTGTTTTACCTCACGCTTCCGGCGGACCAGCGCCTGAGTGCGCCCACAGAGTGCCGGCTCTCCTTCCACTGTGTTGTGGCCACCGCACAGCCCCCCCGCCTGCCAAGTGCGCCCAGACGTCCTGCTGCATCCTGTTCCACACTTCCCTGCCTGCTAGGAGTGCCCGGACGCCCCACAGTGCCCTGCTTCGGCCACCATGGCCAATGTACCTCCTCTAGAGCCTTTCTCCGTCACAGGGACACCTCCCTCGCAGGCTACGCGATGGCGCAAATGGGTTGAACGCTTGGAGAATTACTTTATCGCAGCTGACATTGCTGTGGCGCGACGTCGCGCCATGCTGCTACACCTAGGAGGGGAGGCTATTCACGACATCTCTAAGGACATCACTGAGGGAGACCCGCCACACACCTACACCACCCTGCGAGACGCCATCACGAGATACTTCGAGCCTTTCACTAGCGTGGACTATGAACGCTTCCTGCTCCGCCAAGCTCGCCAGCTCCCTGAGGAGTCAGTTGATGTATTCTACGCGCGTTTGAAGAAGCTAGCCAGCACTTGCAGACTCCCGGACGCGGATGACGAAATTCGCGCCCAATTCATACAGGGGTGTTCATCGTTAAAGCTGAGAGAGAGAGTGCTGGAAACGGACGCCATGCCCATGCGCGATATCCTTGCTTTAGGACGCTCTAAGGAGCTCTCCAAGGCTCGAGCAGCTCACATGGAGCCAGGCCCAGCAGTCAAAATCAAGACTGAACCAGTGTGCGCGGTCAAGTCACAGCGTCCAGACAACCGGACGAGGCCTCAGAAAAAGGACCAACCTCACCATCCTTCCGGCGACCGATCTTGCATTTGGTGCGGAGGTGCCACCCCACACAAAGGCGCCTGCCCAGCCCAAGGGAAAATCTGCAGCGCATGTGGGAAGGCCAACCACTTTGCAAGCGTCTGTTTACCATCGCAGCGAAAGAAGCAAAGCGCCCCGCCCAGAAAGGCGCGACAGGTAGCGCCACTACCGAACACATCTAACAGCAGCGACATGGACGACGACGAGGAAGACGCCGTGTCGGTCCACGTGGTACGCATGCTCAACACCCTGGCAGTCACGTCATCAAACGAACCCATGTGCACCGTCCATGTCCACAGCCAAGCAGTAAGAGCCCTCATCGACACCGGCGCAACGATAAACCTAATGGCAGCCAGCGTGTACCGATGCCTGGAGGATGCCCCCATGCTTCACCCCACCAGAGTGCAAGTGTTTGCCTACGGGACCCGACGCCCTTTGCGCCTCTGCGGTGTGTTCCGGACAACTGTATCTCACAACTCCACACAGCTGCAGACAAAGATCTATGTCTCCCAGGAAGGATCAGGGTTCCTCCTCGGCTGCAAGACCGCACGTGAACTTGGGCTCATCCATTTTGCCCTAACAGTACAAGCACAAGGTCTAGATCACCTGGTCGCAGACCACTCCTCACTGTTCGAAGGCATTGGATGTCTACGAGGCCCTCCCGTCCGACTCCACATCGACCAGTCAGTGGCCCCCGTAGCTCTCCGACACAGGCGGATTGCGTTCCACCTCCGACCCAAAGTGGAAGCTGAACTTAAGATGCTAGAGCAAGCCGGAATCATCGAGAGGGTGACTGGACCCACCCCGTGGGTATCCCCCATTGTCGTAGCCAAGAAGCCGAAGCAACCTGACGCAGTGAGGATATGCGTGGATATGCGCCTCCCCAACCTGGCCATCAAAAGAGAACGTCATCTGACTCCAACCATCGATGACATCATCGGGGAGCTTGCAGGATCCAAATGGTTCTCCAAGATGGATCTGCGGTTGGGGTACCATCAGATCCCGCTGCACCCGGACTCGCGCCCAATCACGACATTTTCCACATACGCTGGCCTGTGGAGGTACACGAGGCTCAACTTCGGCATCTCGAGCGCCGCCGAGGTGTTTCAGAATATCATCCACACCGTCCTACAAGGCCTCGACGGAGTTCTAAACGAGAGCGACGACATCCTGGTGCATGCCCCGACCCTGGAGGAACACCTCAGACGGCTCCAAGCCGTATTCAACCGTCTACAAGAGAGAGGTTTGACGCTCCACAAGGCCAAATGCGAGTTCCTGCGCAAGGACATAAGCTTTTTCGGGTACAAGTTCTCCGACCAGGGAGTGGGACCTGACCCAGACAAAGTGCGAGACATCCACAACGCGCCGGCGCCCACCTCCATAACAGCAGTCCGCAGCTTCCTGGGCATGGTAACATACTGCGGGCGTTTCATAAAAGACCTGTCCGACCTGACGGGACTTCTCCGCGACCTCACTAAGTCGAACGCCACCTGGAAATGGGGTCCGGAGCAACAAGAATCCTTCAACAACACGAAGGCAGCCCTGTCAGCCAACACGACACTGGCGTACTTCAACCCACGGAACGAGTCGCAACTGCTAGTGGATGCCAGCCCCACCGGTCTAGGTACCGTCCTGTCACAACGGCAGTCATGTGGAGAATGGGCCCCCGTGGCATACGCCAGCCGTACCCTCACACCTACGGAGCAGCGCTACTCGCAAATTGAGCGGGAGGCCATTGCCATTCTGTGGGGGTGCCGCCACTTCCACATCTACCTCTATGGCCACCCTTTTTCAGTCATCACCGACCACAAACCCCTCATACCGCTCTTCCAAGGCTCCTTCTCCCGCCCACCTCCGAGGATAGAAAAATGGGTGTTGCAGCTGCAAGAATTCCAGTTCTCCGTGGAGTACCGGCCCGGCACACGCAATCCTGCTGATTACCTGTCCAGGCACGCCCGCCCTGTCACTGATGCGGAAGCCGCCGAGGCAGCTGCCACTGAGGAATACGTTCGGCTAGTCATCGAGAGGTCGAAACCACGTCCCATGTCCCTAGAGGAAGTTTCCCGAGCCACCAAGGATGACGACTGCCTCCAGATTGCGATCCGGGCCGTCGAGTGCGGAGACTGGAAGGCGCTCCAGAGCCCCGCGTCCTTCTGCACCTCTGACGCCCAAGCCATCCTGAAAGCCCTGTACCTGATTCGACATGAGCTGTCAGTCTCCACCGAAGGATGCCTCCTGAGAGGCCCCCGCCTGGTACTGCCCAGCAGCCTGACCCATCAGGCCGCCTTGCTAGCACACGGATCGCACCAAGGGATCGTCAAATCCAAGAGTAGGCTCCGGAGCAAGGTATGGTTCCCCGGGCTGGACAGAGCAGTCGAAGAAGTAGTCCACAGGTGTCCCGTGTGTCTGGCGACAAGCCTCCCCAACCCTCCGGTGCCTGTGACAACCGAAGAAGGCCCTACCTACCCGTGGGTACGGGTGAGTGCAGACTTTGGCAGCCTTCCTGGAGGCAAGTACATGCTGGTCGTGGTGGACGACTTCTCCCGCTACCCGGAAGTGGAAATAGTATCGTCAACAGCAGCCTCAGAAGTGATACCAAAATTCGAGAAGATAATTGCCACCCATGGGCTCATGAAGGAAGTCCGCACAGACAACGGCCCGCCATTCAATGGCAACGAATTCACAGACTATCTCCAGAGCCAAAACGTGAAGCACAGACGGATCACGCCAAGATGGCCTCAAGCCAATGGAGAGGTCGAGAGACTAATGAGGACATTGAATAAAACAATACAAATTGCAATTGCTGACGGCCAGTGCCTGGAGTTAGCCATCTACCAGTTCCTCCGGGAATACCGCCTGACCCCGCATTGCACCACAGGAGTCTCCCCGAGCCGACTCTCATTCAACAGAGTCATGGCCGACACCATCCCACATCACCCGGCATGGGAGCTCGCCCCAAACCCGAAGAACAGGTCCATGGAGCAACGCACCAGAACCAACCAAGAAGCATCCAAGCGGAGGCGAGCATCGGACAGCCCAATACAAGTAGGGGACAAAGTTCTAGTGAAAGACTGCCACCCCGGAGGAAAGTTCCGCCTGCCATTTGAGTTACACCCATGGACTGTAACCGAGATCAAAGGAACCATGATCACTGCTGTCAGGGGTGGAGAGACTGTCACAAGAAACATCTCGTTTTTCAAGCAAGTACCAGACCCTGACTCCGATCAGGACGAGTGGCAACCAACATCCCAGACGCTACCATCAAAACCGGATGAAGCTGGTGCTGCGACGGCTCGAGCCGGAGACACCACCCCGACTATTCAAACCACGGAGAGTCCAGAGGAAGAGTCCAATGTCAACGACAGCAGGAGCGCAGAAGAGCCACCCCCAGCTACAGGAGAATGCCGGAGCCAAGCAAGGTACAGCCTGCGTCCGTGTCCAAAGCCTTCCCAGAGGTATCGTGACTTTGTGGCACAGTGCTGGCGTTAAGCTGATCGAGATGGCTGACCCCGCCGAGATTAAAGTAAGACTGTTCCTTTTGTTTGATCTTTGAAATGTTGTGCTTGCCACCTTTTGAGCAGAGACTGATCCAGAGACTTTGAGTGGACTTTGTTTGCGCCCCGCAACCAACCCTCACAGCATGGCCTACTGACCTGATAGACTAGTGAACTGTTGTGTGTTATTTTCCTGTTCTGTTCTTTTCATCCCTAGGTAAAGGAGGAATGTAGTGTTGCTGCCAGTGGGGTGTACCACTGCAGCACACGCCCCCTCCCACTGTCCATTACATGTGTTGCCCCTAAGGCGTAAGGGGGCTTTGGTATAGCCCTTACGTGAGCGTAACGTGAGCCTGCCAATAAAAGCCTGGCAAGCCTGGGCGTGGTCAGTTAGCTACTAACCACCAACGTAGCACGTGTGTCCGGCTAATGCTCATTTCTAGGCCCCAGGCCAGCTTTAGTGCAGGACACCACAGCTGGGTCAATATACAGATTACGATAATACTTCCAGATCAAAGAATAAATAGTGCTTTGCACAGAAAATCACTTTCTGATGAACTAGGTAGAAAATCGGAAACTTTCTGCTTTCCTACTCGAGGTGGTGTGTATTTTTTCAGTCTAGCAAACTAACTGGGGAGAAAACACATATCGTAGACACATTATGTTCAATGTAGATACTCTGGGAAAGCTGTACGTTTCTTTCAACTAGAGGTGAGCCAGGGCCGACGGTCTGCCTCTCATCCTAGAGCCTGTGCAGGTGCCAAGCAATGAAAATATTTGCTAAGTAAATCATACAACAAACATCAAGTAAAATACGATGAGGCCTCCTCAACATTCCTAAAAGTGTATTTCTTTAACCTGTCGAAGCTTTGACATTAATAAGGCACACTATAATCTGCAGTGAAAAATACTTAATAAGTGAAAGTTTTTTAAAACTGGCCATCTGAACTCACATTTAAAATTGCTTTCCTGCGCGATAATGAAGAAAACAGTTTTGGTGAAATAAAATATTTGCCTAAGATCACACAATTTGATATGCTATGAGCCCATGATTTATCCAGGTTTCCTGGTTAAATTTTTTGCAAATCAGTAGAAAATGCATATCTATTTGCCTTTCCTTATGTTAAGGGTTTGTTTTTACTGCTTACTTCATTTTTCTGCAGGTTTTAAATACAGTGTGAACTCAACCAGAGATGGCCGAGCTCTTTAAATCTGCATCAGTTACATTACACAAGGTTACATGATTGTTTATAGGCACAAGGAGATTAAGTGATTTGCCCAGAATCACAGGGTGATGAGCCGACGCCAAGATTCGCACCTGGATCCCCTTTTCCGCATTATGCAGCTCTGTCCCTAATGCCAAATCCTGGGTAAAGGGAGGGAGGCAGCTAGAAGCCACATGAAAGATCTGCTCCTTATGGGCTCGAGGTTCCAATAGGACCTCGAGCTGAGCCAGAGCCTGTATTCAGACTTGAGCCCATCTATACTTTCAACTCTACAAACTTGTGGGATTTGTGATGCCATAGAAGAGCACACTGTTCAAGGCAATTAAATATTCTTCTGCTTTTTGGTGCACATAATTTGCAACTCTTTTATGAATCTGTGCCCAACCTCGCTGCAAAAAAATAAAAATAAATATCTGTTGTTTAAGTCCAAGTCTTTGTTTCATATTTTGAGAATGCGCTGACAACAGGGAGACCATGAGCGATGTTTCTAATTTGAGTCTTTTGGCGTTCTGAATTGGCCTAGTGCTTTGTGGCCCTCTGCAAATAGCACGAAACATCTTTTCTACGTACGGCATCCATTTTTAATTGGACATGAGTTGCATTTTTCAACATCCCGTTGATTCGAACCTCTACGTCCACTTTCATGTGTGTTATCCATCACCTCCCCAGGATTATTTTTCAGTAATCTCCCAAGTAGTTCCTTTTATCACAACCCCCTTTACCTCTTGTCATCATGCTATCCTTCTAAGACCTATACCTCTTAAATCTGTCACACAAAGAACTCGTTGGAGACTGAAACATAAACAGATTGAGGAGAAATAAGGAACTAGGGGGCATATTTACAATTAAGTGGCGAAGCGTGTCGCTAAGCCAAGAAGGCTAACAACACGCTCTGTCACTTTAGAAACGCAGGTCTGCGCCATATTTACAAGAATATGGTGTCATCCTGCGTTTCCCTATGCGTACAACCTTGCACCATAGTGCAAGGCTGTCTGTGTTGAAGTGAAGATTGTTTTTGTCTGAGGTCTTCAAACTGTGGGGCGTGCCCCTCTGGGGGGGGCGTGGATGGGTTCCCAGGGGGGGGGGGGGCGCAAATACCTCTGCAGATATGTAAATGAAAATGGCCTGGAAGTACGGCATGTATTTGCAGCATTTCCAGGCTTCATAAAGGGCCAATCATCGGTGCAGGAGGTACTGCTGCGAGGTGTGGAAGTGGCCACTGTTAGTTATCATTAATGAAGCAGATGCAGCAGGGCTGGGGCCCAGGGCTTTGAGGGGCCCATTGCTTCACAATTGATTGTCTACCTTTAACCCCTTCCATGCTCATGACAAGCTCAGCTCGTCATGAGGTAGCCTGGAGCTGGTCTCATGACGAGCTGAGCTCGTCATGACACCAGCAAAATGGCAATTCCCAGCACAGGAGGGGAATTGCCTTAGCAGCCATAGTGTTAAAAAAAGGGGCATGGGAGCTTATTTTCCTTTCTAGTATAATGTCCAAGGCAACCCTTGCAGAAAAAAGGGATACAACATGTTGGAGTTCTTTTTTTTGAACGGGAGAGCGAGCCTGTTTCAAAATTGGAGTGATGGTCATGCATGATGGGGAAGAGTTAACCCCTTCTGTGCTCATGATGAGCTGAGCTCGTCATGAACACACCCATTTCTATTATGATTCAGCACAGCAGACACATATCTCAAGCAGCGAAGGTGTTAAAAGATGCAGAGGCGATAGCCTGCTACTCAGGACCGCTGGTATCATTAGTGCAGGAGGTGTAGTTGCATTGGTGTCCAAGAGTGTGAGGGGCTCACGAACACCCCAATTATGGGGAGCGGTATTTTTGGAACAGTACATGTTTTTGTTTGATTAATTTGCTGTTTTATAAGTCTCATATTTAGTGTGGTTCATGAACTATAGAAAAAGTACTCCTGAAAACATCTCATAAGCCCCGCCTCCTGCACCCAGCCATGTCCCTCCCGCTCTCCCAATCCTTGCCATAAAGATTCGGAGGGGGCCAAACCTTAAAACATATTGCTTAGAGGGGCTCAGAGCAAAAACGTATGAAGTCCTCCGCCCTATGATGGGGGCTAAGACTCAGGACAGAGGCAAGTTGTACACGTGGCTACCCACTGACTGAAAAAGCTGAATGTGGAGGACGTTGGGTGCCGAAATTGCATGAGGAAGATTAAGAGGAGTAATCCACCCACCCCACAGCCTTTCCATAATCTGTCCTGGGGGCCCACCTTCTATGACCAAACTGAGGTGCTAGGGGTGATGGCACCCGGTGCACAGACATAATATCGACTTTTAAATATCGACTGGACAAAATATCGACTGGACAGAATATAGATGACCAAAATATCGTTTTTAAGGTAAGTGATATAATATCGACTGTTAAAAATATAGATAATAAAAATATCGAATTTTTAATAATATCTAATTTTTTTTGTGGATTTTTATGGTATAATATGTGTGAAAAGTGTGTAATTATGTTATAATGAATTATTATTAATGATTTTAGTTTTATAATAATTGCGTAATTTAATTCTGTAGCGGGTTGTGGGTTTATAGGGGAATAGGGTGGGAAGTATTTTAATTATAATTAATTAAATATGTAAATTTATTAATTGATAGTAAATTTAAAATAATAATTAATTAATTTATAATAGTTAATTAATGAAATTTTAATTGGTAATTAATTTTAATTAATTGATTAATTGGTAATTATGTAAATTCTACTAAATTATTTTTGTAGTGGGTTGTGAGATTATAGGGGAATTGGGTGGGAAGTCATAACATTATAAATAATTAATTAATTACATTTATTTATATTTATTTAATTTCAAATAATTGTTAAAAATTTTTACATTATTAAATAATTAATAGTAAATAATTTTATCAATTAGTATTAATAGGTGATCAATAGAAATAATTATTGTTAATTAGTAATTATAATATATTAATTAATAAATTGTATACAAATAATAATTATTTTTAATTAATTATGAATAGATATTTATTTATTTATTTCTGCCATTTATAGAGCGCGACACTCATCCCAGGGGATATCACGACGCTGAAAAGGAAAAGGGGACTGCTGAGATTATGCGGGGGGAGTTAGTTTTTAGGGAAAAGGTGGGTTTTGAGTTTTTGCCGGAATTGAAGGAGGTTTGTAGTGTGTCTAAGATCCATAGGTAATTCATTCCATCGTTTGGCCGCCAGGTGTGAAAAATTCAATAATACATTTTATAATTATTTATGAAGTATTAATGTTGTATTCTCTGGAGTGGGAATAGTAATTTTAACCCCTACGCTATCCAACTTTTTCTCTACTGTTGCACCCACTGGAGTGGGAATAGTAATTTAAACCCCTACGCAATCCAACACTTTCCCTACTGTTGCACCCACTGGAGTGGGAATAGTAATTTTAACCCCTACGCTATCCAACGCTTTCCCTACTTTTGCACCCACTGGAGTGGGAATAGTCATTTTCCCCCCTACGCTATCCAACGCTTTCCCTACTGTTGCACCCACTGGAGTGGGAATAGTAATTTTAACCCCTACACTATCCAACACTTTCCCTACTGTTGCACCCACTGGAGTGGGAATAGTAATTTTAACCCCTACGCTATCCAACGCTTTCCCTACTGTTGCACCCACTGGAGTGGGAATAGTAATTGTTACCCCTACGCTATCCAACGCTTTCCCTACTGTTGCACTCTTTGGAGTTGGAATAGTAATTTTAACCCCTACGCTATCCAACGCTTTCCCTACTGTTGCACCCACTGGAGTGGGAATAGTAATTTTTACCCCTACGCTATCCAACGCTTTCCCTACTGTTGCACTCTTTGGAGTGGGAATAGTAATTTTAACCCCTACGCTATCCAACGCTTTCCCTACTGTTGCACCCACTGGAGTGGGAATAGTAATTTAAACCCCTACGCTATCCAACCCTTTCCTACTGTTGCACTCACTGGAGTGGGAATAGAAATGTTAACCCTTACGCTATCCAACGCTATCCCTACTGTTGCACCCACTGGAGTGGGAATAGTAATTTTAACCCCTACGCTATCCAATGCTTTCCCTACGCTTGCACTCTTTGGAGTGGGAATAGTATTTTTTACACTTCTGCTATCGTACGGTAATATAATAGTATATTATTTAATTATAGTATGTTACTATATATATATGTTTTAACAAATATGATAGTAAAAATTTATTTTTATTAATTTCATTTAATATTTAAATATTATAAGTTAATTTAAGTATTTTTAAATATATTTTAGTAATTACATTTTAATATTAATTTAATTTAACACTGTTTTTAATAAAGTCGATATTTTTTAAAACTATAATATTGTAAACAATATTTTGTACTCAATATTTTTGTACTTACCTGTTTGTAGATACAAACTCGATATTTTGTCTGTCAATATTTTGTCCACGATATTTTTGCAAGTCAATATTTTGTCCCTCGATATTTTTTCAGTGATCCATGGCTCCCGTGTTCTCACGGAATGCTGGGGATGGTAGTGGTGAATAATGGCAAGTAGCAGGAGTGGCAACCTGGTAGTTGCTGGTGTGAAACTGATGTGAAGCAGAGCAGGGCTTTCAGGACTTTGATAAGGGAAGAGAAGGAGACAGTTTCAGGGAGGCACGGCCACAAGCGGCTCAAGGCCTAGCTCGGTCGCCTCCACTGCACCCGTGTCCTCACTTGGTGTGAACCCCCATTTTGAGTCAAGCACAGCTAGAAACTTCACTGCCAAGGCCCACCAGTAGCCAAGGAGAGCTGCGCCTTTCCGTACTGCTCACCTCGCCACCGGCCGGTTCCTTCTGCCTCTCCTCTTGGTTACCACCGCCTGCTTGCTTAATAATAATACAGACACTTATAGAGTGCAACAGCTACCTCAAACAGAGGTGTCCCAGCGCTAAAAGCGATCAGTAGTGCATCGATGGCATACCGGACAGCCACACTCCCGGCACAAATTATTCTGCCCTAAAGAGCCAGGTCTTAACCATTTTTCTAAAATGGGGTTCTGTATCTATGTTGCGGAAGTCATTTGGCAAGGAGTTGCCTAACACACACCATGCAGGTGTAGAGCGGTAGCAGTGGCAGTATCAGGCCCATCCTCTGGCCTTCTGGTGACTCCTGCAGGGTCTCAGGGACCGGGGCACTTCATGGAGGCAAATAGCCAACTGTTGTTCTGTTTCCTGCTGGATTCGTGTCTGGCCGCTGATACCTCAGCCCGCTGTGCTGTGAGACCACGGCCACTGCTCTCTGTCAGAATGCCTGGAAAGGGGTCCCTATGGCCATTATGGTATTTCCAAATCTACAGACTGAGCAGAGGGATATTTCTAATGTCGTTGCTTCAAACAAGAGGAATAATAGATGTACTATAACTTGTATAGTGCGTTATCTGTAGATCTGCCCGGCACTTCCTGGGTGTGGAGAAGCGTGGCTCAGTGGTTAGAGGCAGCAGACCCAGAAGCTGAGATCGGCTGTGGACCAGGGCTCGATTCCCCGCCTCGGCGGGTCTCGGGCTCAAAAATTCCACGGAGTTGACAATTCTCGCTCCGGTGCCTACTCGACTCACGGGGTCACACTCTGCGACTCTGGGCAATAGCTTGCTTAATCTCCACTACGGCCCCTCGCGGCGGGATGCCTGGCTTTCACCTTGTGGATACCCGGCCGGGATATCTCACAGGGGAATACCAGGACGGGTTCCCTAAGCAAGCGCCTTGGGACCCCTGGGTTAAAGTGCGCTATATAAATCGAAACACATTTACATTTACATTTTTTGTGTTTTTACCCAGCTAATTATTAAAGTTCCGCCCCAGTGGGCATTTGCATTGGAAGTACAGAATGCCCTTCAAATGCAAATGCCCACTGGGGGTGGAACTTTAGTATTTAAGCAGGTGTGCTACAATTTAGTTGCTGTTTCCTCTTCGAACTGGCCTGTGAGCAAGGACTAGTGAGTCCGAAACGCGTAAGGCCCCCCTGAATTTGAGGCAAACTCGGTTGCTGTTTTCGTTTCTGTCTCAATTTTTTTCAATTCAATTCCTTTATTATGTTTTGGAACTCAGAGGAGATCCACATAAGAACCATACACAATATAAAATCCATTCAATGCAAAATAGACATCTACAATGTTTACAATAATACAGAGAAGTCAAATTTCATCAACTACAAAAGTCATCAATAAATAGCTAAAAAACATTTAAAAAAGTTAAAAATATTAAAACAGAAGATTTCATTTGGGGGGTTATACAGTGCAAGTAAAAAAGAGTTAACATTTAAAATACCCAATTGCAGACATATATATCTTAACCACTTACGCCGAAACGGGCGCAATATGGGGCATATGAAGAGTACGTGCAAGCAATCCTGGGTGGACAAGTTGCAAAAATTACAAATTGCAGGAGTACCATACCATTTTGCCAATAAATTGTTTAATGGCAACAAATCCTGTCTTAGGAAAAACCAGAAACGCCGAATGCCATGTGGTAAATTCCAGGTGACATAGGGTTGAATAGCTTTCCTCATATACGAGTCAGTAAGATGGTAAGCTCCCTTCTTAGCGTAAATAGCCTCCTTGTCCATTTTAAAACTAAGATCCCATGTTGCCTCTTTCAGAAGTGACTTTAATTGTGCAGGAGAAATGATAAAAAGAGTGCTCTCTTCCAATTGAAGAAGGGCCACCGCCTTTCTGAAATTTTTAACAATTTGAGAGTGCTCTTTTAAGCTGCCTAAAAGTTCAATCTTCATAAGGTCTCTTAATGAGCCCTTTTCTCCTCTAGCCAAACTGGCCACCCACCGTACTACCGCTGCTAGGCCCTGCAACCAGCTACTGCGAAGACCATATTCAAGTCTGCAGGCGGCTGCTGAGCAAGCAGTGTTAAGAAGAATACCTACCAGTGAGTGCGTTTTCATGCGAGGGCAGCCTTCATTTTGGATATAAACTAATATACATACAATGACAGGCCATGCCATACTATACAATGACAGTTCATACTATACCATACAAAGACAGGTCATACTCTACCAACTAATACCAGGCCATACCATACTATACCATGCCGTACTATACAATGACAGGCCATAACTTAAGTAATAAACTCTACAATGATAGACCATATAATACTACACTACACAATGGCAGACTATACCATACAATACAATGACACGCCATACCATACCATACAAAGACTGGCCATACCATACCATAATAAACTCTACAATGATAGACCATACTATACAATGACAGCCTATACCATACTATACAATGACCGAACTGCTATATATACAATACACTAC
The DNA here is from genome assembly GCF_964263255.1 of Lissotriton vulgaris. Lineage (NCBI taxonomy): Eukaryota > Metazoa > Chordata > Amphibia > Caudata > Salamandridae > Lissotriton > Lissotriton vulgaris. The sequence goes on along the minus strand of NW_028250355.1, from coordinate 92,806 downwards.
AAGGAGTGGAGCAGGAGAGGGATGAGAGCATATTTAAACCCACCTCAACTTTTGTGCCACAATCGCCCTGCGACACTGTGGATGTTTTCACAGAAGCCATGAAAAACGATCTCATGCAATACAGGAAAGCGGATCACCGAGCTGTAAAGAATAATATCACTGATCGCCAGCGATTGGCGTTGACAAACCTAATGAATGATAACACCCTTGTGATCAAGCCCTCTGACAAAGGGGGGAATGTGGTCCTAATGGGTAGAGAACAATATAAAAAAGAAGCACTGAGGCAACTTGCAGATGAAAAATTTTACGTGAAATGTACAACTGCAACATACCAACAGAGTATCACAGAATATGAGACACTAATTCAGAAGTGGTACAGTCTTCAGATGCTGTGGAAAGATGAGCATCTCTTCTTAAGGAACAATAATCCAATGATACCCACCTTCTACCACCTCCCCAAGCTGCACAAAAACATTGACTGTCCTCCCGGCCTCCCCATTTTCTCATCCATTGGCAGCTTGACGGACAATATGTCTCGCTTCGTGGACAATATTCTGTTTCCTTTGGTGGAAAAACTGGAATCCTACATACAGGACACCAAGGACTTTTTAATCAAAACTCAGGAGTTAACATGGTGCCCTCGATACCTGCTGATGGTGCTGGATATCACCAGCCTATATACTTGTATTGAACATGGGCATGGCCTGGAGGCAGTCAGACAATCTTTAGAACAGCGCCAGATGAGATTTGCTAAACACAATGAAATGATTGTTGAATTCACAGAATTTTGTCTAACTCACAATATTTTTCTTTTTGAGGACCAACTGTACATCCAAAGGTCCGATACGGCGATGGGCACCTGCTTTGCTCCCAGGTACGCGGACCTGTTCGTGGTCTGGTGGGAGGAGCAGGTGCCCAGGAGCTGTACAGTCAGACAAGACAGAGGGGAGGTAGTATGCTGGCATCGTTACATCGACAATTTATTTATCGTCTGGAACGGTGGGACAAATACAGCCGAGGAATACATTAGGGTACTTAACACCAATAACCTAAACCTGCATTTCTCGGGTTCAATTAGTCCGGTGGCAGCGGATTACTTGGATCTGAGGGTATTTGTCGAGGGGGACCATCTGCATACTGCCCTCTTTAGGAAAGAAACTGCTGGCAATTCAACACTCTTTGCCAGCAGTAGCCACCCTCCCAAGCTCATAAAGAACATTCCTTACGGAGAACTTCTTAGGCTCCGAAGGAATTGCTCAAGGGATATTTAGCGCGTTTTTCTGTTAGAGGCTACGGTGAGGAACTTCTTAACAAAACACTGAAGAAAGTAAGAAGGATACAAAGGGCAACATTATTGACTACCAATAACCAAGATGGTGGTCGAGAGAAGACAGTTGCCGCCAATGAAGGGAAAATCAGATTGATTACCCCCTACTCGTCAGGTGCCAACGACTTAAGAGCAATGCTAAACAAGAACTGGCATATATTACAAACGGACAGCATACTGAAGGAGGATTTACCTGCCCATCCTCTATTAACATTTAGTAGAGCAAGATCACTGGGCGATATGGTGTTCTCCAGTCACCTGGAGAAACCCATACCTAAAACTAATACCTTAAAACAGATGATGGGATTTTTGTCCCGGCGGGCGTTGTAAAGCCTGTGCCGGCAGCAGGAGAGTGCTGTTGTATACCATACCTGATACAGGGAGAACATTGCCCATCAAGAAATTCATAGCCTGCAGTTCCCAGTTTGTAGTGTACTGTTTGCTCTGCCCATGTGGCTTCCGCTACATCGGCAGTACAATCAAGGAACTCAAACTGAGGATATTGGAACATCTACGTGCAATCGAGAAGGCTGATCCTGCCTACCCGGTTGCCCGGCATTTTGCTGAAGAACATGGAAAGGATCGTAACAAACTCCAATTCTTTGGGCTGGACATTGTCCCACCCAATGTTAGAGGAGGCGATCGTCTGAGAAGACTATGCAGGTTAGAATCAAGGTATATCATAGACCTCTCCACCAAACATCCAAGAGGACTAAATAGTGGAGAAGAAATTGCATTCCATCTGGGAAAGTGACATCATAATAATTAGATCACCATTTGGGAATGGCCTCCTTTAAAGACAGAATAGGGACCCTCCGTTATCATGCCATTATTGGACTCACAGCATTTGTAGTCTCAAATATTTGTTTGGGATAGGAATAGGAAGGAAGCTGCTATATACACACATACAGATAGAAAGGAGACACTGATTCTGTCTCGTGATTCTCTCTCTCTTTTAATTTGTTAATTCTTCCTTCTGCTGCCTCATATTAATTCTGTTTTGCTTTGCTTTAGTTTGTTTTTTCTCTGGAGTCTGCCCTGCACCTAATTACCATTCATATCGTTAGGGCATGGCTAGAAGTACACCACTGAACAAACAATGTTACTGTGATTTGAACTGAACCATATATATATATATATATATATATATATATATATATATATATATATATATATATATATATATATATATATATATATATATATATATATACATACATACATATATATATATATATATATATATATATATATATATATATATATATATATATATATATATATATATATATATATATATATATATATATATATATATATATATATATTAATACCACACCAAACTTCACCATCCAAGAAGGCGCTGACTCCGTGTATCTTAGTTCAAGAGTTTTATTTCATATCAACTTCTGCTCAGACGCGTTTCGGCGGCAACCTCCGCCTTGCTCACTAACATCTGACTAAACAAAATGACGCTTTTATACATGTTTAAACTCTCACATGTGTCATAATGGTCATTCTTAATTGGCACTCATTAGTTTCCATGGTAATCACATGTTACACCCCATCAATTGTACATGTTCACTCAATTTTATGGCATTTTACAATACATTTCTTTGTTTCTTATTTTATTTACATAGGCACACATTAGATATATAAACATATTCCTGAATAGTACAGTTTCAACATTCTGTCCTTTATATATCACATTAATTGGTATTTAATAATACTGGCGGGAGAAAGCCTCCGTTTTCGGTGCTTGCTTACATGTTAGCGGTGTCATGGTTACACTGGCCTATCAGTTGAGGAGGTGTGTTCCCCTGAGGCCCCTGATTGGTAACCCAGAACATGTCAGTTCTCAAATGGGTTCTGCCGTTTCAGACATCGGTTTGTTAGTCTGGTTGGCAGGGGCAGAACAAGTTCGCAGGTGACAGACGGCGCTCCTGAAACGAGTGAGTGATGCACTGTTCGTTCCGTGTCAGTCTGCCCGGGGTTTTTTACCGCTACTGTGAGAAACCTCTAATTGCGCTATTGAGCCTTTGTTTTACATGTATGGGACAGCTGTTTCCTTCGATTTGAGATCACAGCGTCCCGAGTGCCTTTTAAGCCAGCAAATAGTTTTCCCGCTTAAGGCGAATTTGCCGTTTTGCGCTAGTGCGCGTTAATTCTCCCACTCAAAGGTAATTCCGCTACGGAATGGAGTTGCCTGTGTGCCATATGTGCCATTCGGGAGTGAGTTGGTGCCAACTAGTCAAAGATTTTGCTATGACTATGTGATGAGATAAGTGATAATTTTCACATTATCGCGTGTGCTGTTTACCAAAGTTAAAGGGTACTTGGGAAAGAGGAAGCGGACGCTGCTTTTATATATGTACACTTAAGGCTTCATCTGCATTGAGCCCTACAGGGATTTTGGAATTAAGTAAGATTATGTAACGTGATTCCAAACGACGCAATGCAAGTTTGCGATTGCCTCCCCTCAGATTTTTTGGGACATTATCCAGTACGCAGTATGTTAAGCCTTTTGCATCACCACCATGTACTTCGTGGATATGTCTCGCTACAGGATATGCTGGGTCCTTATTGGTTATTGCCCTGAGATGTTGCAGCACTCTGACATGTACTGGGTGAATAGTTGATCCTACGTACATTTTGCCACATATGCATGTTAGAAGATATACAGCATGGTCTGTTTTACATGTATAGTGATCCCTCGGAGTGTAGGGTTGTTTGCGGAAGGGTACTGTGATGCTGACAGTGTTTTTGCCATGGATACAGGCTTTGCATTTCATGCATTTCTTAAAACCTTTTTGAGACTGAAACCAGGCTTTTTGTTTGGGTATTTCTGGGGCATTGCAAACCAGTTGTTGTCGCATGGATTTTGCCTTCCTGAAGGACACTAGTGGTCTTTCACCCACTGTTTTGCCTATGGTTGAGTCATTTTTAACCAATGGCCAATGTCTTCGGAGTATCTTGCGAAGATTGGCTTGGTGACGATTAAAGCCTGTGATTAGCCTGGGTGGTTGTCTGTCGGGTGTGGTTGTCACAGACTCCACTTCTTTTGTGAATAGTAAATCCAGGCGGGTTTTAGATTTACACTTTGTTTCTGCAGCCTTGCATGTCTCATCTGTGTACCCTCTTTTTTTCAGTCTTGAAAAGAGATTTGTCTTTGCATTGGTTAACCCCTCCCTTGTGCTGCAATTGCGAGTCATCCTAAGGCATTCTGCATATGGGATCGACTGTTTTAGTGGTGTTGGGTGGAAGCTGTTCGCGTGGAGGATTGTATTGCCCGCAGTGGGCTTACGGTACGTGCGTGTTTGTATTTTTCCATTCTCTACAAATAGCTCCACATCTAAAAATTGAATGCTTTCTTTACTAGCATTGCAAGTAAATTTTAGATTTAGTGAGTTCTCATTCAACTGTTCTGTGAAGATATTGGCACTTTCCACACTCCCCTCCCACAAAATAAAAATGTCATCTATAAATCGTTTATAAACAATTACATTATTCTCCAATGTCTCCTTGTGTAGGTTCATCAGTACCTGCTCCTCCCACCAGCCCATATGCAAATTCGCATAGCTGGGGGAGAAGCATGTACCCATGGCTGAACCCTGGATCTGTTTATAAAACAATTTATCAAAAATAAAAGTATTATTTGTGAGACACCACTCAGTCATTTCCAAAATCATTGCAGTATGCTTGTACTGGTTAATAGGTCTTTTTCCCAAAAAATGTCTTATGGCATTCAGTCCATCTTTGTGTCTAATGCTGGTATACAGCCCTTGGACATCCAATGTTAGGAATACATAGTTCTCTTTCCATCTCACATCGAATATCTTTTTTAGGAAATCACCCGTGTCCTTTATATATGCTGGTAGTTTTTTGACCTCTGGTTGGAGAAAGTGGTCAATGTATACACTCGTATTCTCGAAGAGGCTTCCTATGGCTGAAATTATTGGTCTACCCGGAGGTACTTTCTCATTTTTATGCACCTTAGGGATTAGGTACAGTTGTGCTGTTACTGGATAGTCTGTTTTGAGGAATTCTAGTTCATTCTTGCTCAGTAAGCCTTCTCCTCTCCATTTATACAGTTCATTATGGTACCTCTCTTGGATACCTACCAAATGGGTTGGACTGATCCTTGTATAGCACTCCCTGTCTTGCAATTGTGCAAGTGCCTCCGCATTGTACATCTCCAATGGCCAGAGTACAATATTGCCACCTTTGTCGGACCATCTTACTACGATGTCAGGCCTGGATTTGATTTTCTCCATTAATGCATTGTATTTTCTATTCTGGTCTTCATTTTTCCTATATATATATATATACATACATACATACATACATACATACATATATATATATATATATATATATATATATATATATATATATATATATATATATATATATATATATATATATATATATATATATATATATATATATATATATATATATATACAATGACAGGCCATGCATACTATACAATGACATGCCATATCATATTGCACAATGACAGGACATAGCATACCATAGCATACCATAGAACAATGGACTTTTCTTACTATACATTTACAGGCCATACCATACTATACTATACAATGAGAGGCCATACCATATCATTCCATACCATATTACTCAATGACAGGCCATACCATACTATATAATGACAGGCTTTTCCCACGGCATGTCATAAACTGATGGGCCATACTATACAATGACAAGCCATACAATAATATACCACACAATGAAATAACAGACCATACCATACCCTACTACAAAATGACAAGTCATAACACACTATACCGTAGAATGGCAGGCCATACAATACATCACCATGCAATGAGCACAGCACTAAACGATCTTTGACAAGGCCAATAGACCCTGCAAATCTGAGACCTATTGGCTTTGCTAAAACTTGCTTTAATTTGACTTTCCCGAAAACAGTTGTAAGGCTCCAATCCCCCACTGAATTATGGGTTGCTTTGTAGAGTCAGAAACAGAGTTATTCATTGAACAAAAAAACACCAAAGAATTATTAGGCACTATGACATCTAAAATGGCCCATGTCCTCCAAAAACCATTCAGCCGGTCCCAGAAACAATATCTGACCACCTAGTTGACATATTTAATTGAATGCTCAACTCAGGCTATTTTCCCAAGGGTTGGAAAAAAGACTCAATCCGACTCTCAGTAAAAAAGGCCAGTCTCTCTTCTGCAGAGCATAGCAACTATCGTCCTATATCTTGTCAGCCTTTACCAGCCAAGAATGTAATTGCATTTTTATAGTGCTTGCTACCCCTGACGAGGCATCAAAGTTCTTTATTGGTGAGCAGCACACTACTCCGGTACCCAAAAACGATTCTTGGTGAATTAGTATGGAGAGATATGAAATTCATTTGAGCAGTGGACATATGAGTTTGTAATTTGGATTGAAAAGGATAGCAGAGGGATAGAAGAGGGAACGGTTTGCATTTATGTAGCGCTTGCTTCCCCTGATGAGGTGCTGAAGTGCTTTTTCGCAGGTAGCATGCTACTCCGGCACCCAAATAGGATTAGTGGGGAATTAGTATAGTGAAATATGGAATTAATTCTAGTGGTGGACATGTTAGTCTGTTAGTTGTATTGAAAAGGATAGTGGAGGGATAGAAGATAGAAGGTCTAGGAATAGTTTTTGTTTTTTAAGCTCATAGCAGTAGGAGGAGGTTTGGGATGAGTGAAGGGGAGGTAGAGGGGGGACAAGTCAGAGGATAGGGTTTAGAAAGGCTTGCTTGGGATATCTGAATAGTAAAAGAGGTATGAGATGATGCAAGGAGGGGTAGAGGAGGGAAGAGTCTAGAGAATGTTATTTTTGGGATAAAAGTAGGAGAATGAGGCTTGCGATGAGTCAGAGAGTGGAGGTAGCGTATATATTGAGAGAGGTATAGGTTGAAATATAGGGTAGTGCATAGGCGATAAAGAATTATAAGTAAAGTAATAAATCTATACTAATATAATAAAGAGAGAGCCCAAACCTTTGAGGCCGGTAATCTCAGGAACCACAGCACCAATCACAACACCCAATACAGCGTTCGAAAGGGCAGTTGCAGCAGAAGGACATAGGCTATGCAGACACCCACCATATACATTTAAAATGTAAAAGAACCGTGCCAGCAAAGTAGTCCCTTGTGGGCCTGTCTGCATTGTGCGGTGGGTGTGTGCTGGGGGGCGTGACAATCGCTAGGGGCAATCCTCTTAGAACCACCCCAAGCAGAGTTATGGGCAAAAATACAACTAAAAGGCCCTGCAAAGCATTATGGGATAAGCTTAGCATAATTTTTAGCATTCATGAAAGGGTTTCAATGTTTTTGAAATTTTCTCATCAGGGACATCTTGGGACGACAAGGTGAACTGCAGCTTGATGTATAATATTTTAAATGCTATTGCATTTGCCTGATCAGGGACATCTAGGGACGGCGAGGTGAACTGCAGCTTGATATATAATATTTTAAATGCTATTGCATTTGCATCATCAGGGACATCTAGGGACGATGAGGTTAACTGCAGCTTGATGTATAATATTTTAAATGCTATTGCATTTGCCTCATCAGGGACATTTAGGGGAGGTGAACTGCAGCTTGATGTGTAATATTTTAAATGCTATTGCATTTGCCTCATCAGGGACATCTTGGGACGACGAGGTGAACTGCAGCTTGATGTTTAATATTTTAAATGCGATTGCATTTGCCTCATCAGGGACATCTAGGGACGGCGAGGTGAACTGCAGCTTGATGTATAATATTTTAAATGCTATTGCATTTGCCTCATCAGGGACATCTTGGTACGACGAGGTGAACTGCAGTTTGATGTATAATATTTTAAATGCTATTGCATTTGCCTCATCAGGGACATCTAGGGACGGCGAGGTGAACTGCAGCTTGATATATGATATTTTAAATGCTATTGCATTTGCATCATCAGGGACATCTAGGGACATGAGGTGAACTGCAGCTTGATGTGTAATATTTTAAATGCTATTGCATTTGCCTCATCAGGGACATCTAGGGACCACGAGGTGAACTGCAGTTTGATGTATAATATTTTAAATGCTACTGCATTTGCCTCATCAGGGACAACTGGGGACGACGAGGTGAACTGCAGCTCTTTGTAGAATTATTTGGATAATATAATATTCACTTCCCACTGCTAATCTCGTCCCATAATGCTTTGCAGGGGCTTGATCTCAAAATCATCACCTCTCTCACTGCTTGCTGGAAGATAATTTCACTTTTGTGAAATGACTATATGCATTTTAGCATGTAGAAATACTTGTTATTTTGCCTTGAATATATGAGGTTTCTGTTTTAATAATTGGAAATCTGACGGAACAAAATATTGCAGATTTATTGTACTAAGTTTGCGCCAATTCCGCCCACCCCTACTTTAAATACCCCTGCACCCCATAATCATAAACCACCCTTACTCTATAAAATACCCCAACACCCTTAAACACTAACCTATCTTAACCCTGTAAATATACCCTGTACCCTAAAACCTAAACCTATCCCTAAACCCTAAAAATGCCCCTGTACCCCAAAACCAAAACCAGCCCTGAACCCTATAAATACCCCTGTACTTCAAAACCCAAACCTACCCCTGAACCCTAAAAATACCCCTGTACCCCAAAACCCAAACCTACCCCATAACTCTAAAATACCCCTGTACCCCAAAAGCCAAACCTAGCCCTGAACCCTAAAAATACCCCTGTACCCCAAAACCCAAACCTAGCCCAGAACCCTAAAATACCCCTGTATCCCAAAACCCAAACCTAGCCCTGAACCATAAAAATACCCCTGTACCCCAAAACCCAAACCTAGCCCTGAACCCTTAAAATACCTGTGTACCCCAAAACCCAAACCTACCCCTGAACCCTAAAAATACCCCTATACCCCAAAACCCAAACCTAGCCCTGAACCCTAAAAATACCCCATAACCCACAACTATATCTGAACCATTAAAATACCCAAACACCCCAAAACATATACTTCAGTACCCCAAAACATATACCCCTATACCCATACTTGCCTTATCCAAACATTTTTAAAAAACATGCTTTTACCATTCATGCATTTACAATGAATTTCGTTGTAAATGTATGCGTGGTAAAAGCATATAAAATGTAATGCCATGCGTTATAATGGCATTGCGGAGTCATGGTACTTTCGTAATGAAAGTATGCAGAGTGATGGTTTGCGGAAATAAATTTGCGGAATAATGGGTGTTTACCCTCCCCCGTAAGTACATTGGTGGCAGGGCGGCCCACATCTCCAGCAACATACTCATATTTTTTCACCACCGATTGGAAAAATGCACACGTCTCTCTCATTGATGCCCAGCACCGACATACACTTTTAGACACACCTCCCACCACAAGTTCTAGAATTGCGAACTTTAGAGATGGGGAGCTACGTTAGAATCTCGGCATCAGCTCAACATCCTGTGATTCCAGGCAAATTGCTTTGTCTCCCCGTGCCTACCACAAATGGATGTGTTCTTCTGTAATGTAAATTGTGCTCATGCCATGTTGTCGAGTTCGCGCTATATAATATTGCAAGGAAAATAAAGTAGGGAAACTCGAGTTCACATACTACTGAACACGCACTCTTAAGTGCATCAGCAGTGCACTGTGAATCGGAGCGTTTCTCAGGCCTGTCACAGATAAGAAATGCTATCAAAATGAAATCCTACGAAACAATATACTACTGGCCGGCAGCAATATATACCCGGACAACGTCGGAACGGGCTGCTAGTATAAAGATACATAAGTACAGGAGAGGTATAGATGTATTAGGAAGGTAATATATATCTATACTAATATAATAAAGAGAGAGCCTAAACCTTTGAGGCGGGTAATCTCAGGAACCACAGCACCAATCACAACACCCAATACAGCGTTGGAAAGGGCAGTTGCAGCAGAAGGACATAGGCTATGCAGACGCCCACCATATACATTTAAACGGTAAAAGAACTGTGCCAGCAAAGTAGTCCCTTGTGGGCATGTCTACATTGTGCTGTGGGTGTGTGCTTGGGGGCGTGACAATCGGTAGGGGCAATCCTCTTAGAACCACCCCAAGCACAGTTATGGGCAAAAATACAACTAAAAGGCCCTGCAAAGCATTATGGGATAAGCTTAGCATAATTTTTAGCATTCATGAAAGGGTTTCAATGTTTTTGAAATTTTCTCATCAGGGACATCTTGGGACGACAAGGTGAACTGCAGCTTGATATATAATATTTTAAATGCTATTGCATTTGCCTGATCAGGGACATCTAGGGACGGCGAGGTGAACTGCAGCTTGATATATAATATTTTAAATGCTATTGCATTTGCATCATCAGGGACATCTAGGGACGATGAGGTGAACTGCAGCTTGATGTATAATATTTTAAATGCTATTGCATTTGCCTCATCAGGGACATTTAGGGGAGGTGAACTGCAGCTTGATGTGTAATATTTTAAAGGCTATTGCATTTGCCTCATCAGGGACATCTTGGGACGAGGAGGTGAACTGCAGCTTGATGTTAAATATTTATAATGCGATTGCATTTGCCTCATCAGGGACATCTAGGGACGGCGAGGTGAACTGCAGCTTGATATATGATATTTTAAATGCTATTGCATTTGCATCATCAGGGACATCTAGGGACATGAGGTGAACTGCAGCTTGATGTGTAATATTTTAAATGCTATTGCATTTGCCTCATCAGGGACATCTAGGGACCACGAGGTGAACTGCAGTTTGATGTATAATATTTTAAATGCTATTGCATTTGCCTCATCAGGGACAACTGGGGACGACGATGTGAACTGCAGCTCTTTGTAGAATTATTTGGATAATATAATATTCACTTCCCACTGTTAATCTCGTCCCATAATGCTTTGCAGGGGCTTGATCTCAAAATCATCACCTCTCTCACTGCTTGCTGGAAGATAATTTCACTTTTGTGAAATGACTATATGCATTTTAGCATGTAGAAATACTTGTTATTTTGCCTTGAATATATGAGGTTTCTGTTTTAATAATTGGAAATCTGACGGAACGAAATATTGCGGATTTATTGTACTAAGTTTGCGCCAATTCCGCCCACCCCTACTTTAAATACCCCTGCACCCCATAATCATAAACCACCCTTACTCTATAAAATACCCCAACACCCTTAAACACTAACCTATCTTAACCCTGTAAATATACCCTGTACCCCAAAACCTAAACCTATCCCTAAACCCTAAAAATGCCCCTGTACCCCAAAACCAAAACCTAGCCCTGAACCCTATAAATACCCCTGTACTTCAAAACCCAAACCTACCCCTGAACCCTAAAAATACCCCTGTACCCCAAAACCCAAACCTACCCCATAACCCTAAAATACCCCTGTACCCCAAAAGCCAAACCTAGCCCTGAACCCTAAAAATACCCCTGTACCCCAACACCCAAACCTAGCCCAGAACCCTAAAATACCCCTGTATCCCAAAACCCAAACCTAGCCCTGAACCATAAAAATACCCCTGTACCCCAAAACCCAAACCTAGCCCTGAACCCTTAAAATACCCCTGTACCCCAAAACCCAAACCTACCCCTGAACCCTAAAAATACCCCTATACCCCAAAACCCAAACCTAGCCCTGAACCCTAAAAATACCCCTGTACCCCATAACCCACAACTATATCTGAACCATTAAAATACCCAAACACCCCAAAAGATATACCTCAGTACCCCAAAACATATACCCCTATACCCATACTTGCCTTATCCAAACATTTTTAAAAAACATGCTTTTACCATTCATGCATTTACAACAAATTTCGTTGTAAATGTATGCGTGGTAAAAGCATATAAAATGTAATGCCATGCGTTATAATGGCATTGCGGAGTCATGGTACTTTCGTAATGAAAGTATGCAGAGTGATGGTTTGCGGAAATAAATTTGCGGAATAATGGGTGTTTACCCTCCCCGTAAGTACATTGGTGGCAGGGCGGCCCACATCTCCAGCAACATACTCATATTTTTTCACCACCGATTGGAAAAATGCACAGGTCTCTCTCATTGATGCCCAGCACCGACATACACTTTTAGACACACCTCCCACCACAAGTTCTAGAATTGCGAACTTTAGAGATGGGGAGCTACGTTAGAATCTCGGCATCAGCTCAACATCCTGTGATTCCAGGCAAATTGCTTTGTCTCCCCGTGCCTACCACAAATGGATGTGTTCTTCTGTAATGTAAATTGTGCTCATGCCATGTTGTCGAGTTCGCGCTATATAATATTGCAAGGAAAATAAAGTAGGGAAACTCGAGTTCACATACTACTGAACACGCACTCTTAAGTGCATCAGCAGTGCACTGTGAATCGGAGCGTTTCTCAGGCCTGTCACAGATAAGAAATGCTATCAAAATGAAATCCTACGAAACAATATACTACTGGCCGGCAGCAATATATACCCGGACAACGTCGGAACGGGCTGCTAGTATAAAGATACATAAGTACAGGAGAGGTATAGATGTATTAGGAAGGTAATATATATCTATACTAATATAATAAAGAGAGAGCCTAAACCTTTGAGGCGGGTAATCTCAGGAACCACAGCACCAATCGCAACACCCAATACAGCGTTGGAAAGGGCAGTTGCAGCAGAAGGACATAGGCTATGCAGACGCCCACCATATACATTTAAACGGTAAAAGAACCGTGCCAGCAAAGTAGTCCCTTGTGGGCGTGTCTACATTGTGCTGCGGGTGTGTGCTGGGGGTGTGACAATCGCTAGGGGCATTCCGTCACGAGTGTTGTTTTTTCTTCCCAGGTTCTATACATTCCTGCTCCCTGTAAATAGTAATTCAGTGGAGGTTCCATTCTCTTCAAACCACCCCAAACACATTTATGGGCAAAAATACAACTAAAAGGCCCTGCAAAGCATTTTGGGATAAGATTAGCATAATTGTTAGCATTCATGAAAGGGTTTCAATGTTTTTGAATTTTACTCATCAGGGACATGTTGGGACGACGAGGTGAACTGCAGCTTGATGTATAATATTTTAAATGCTATTGCATTTGGCTCATCAGGAACATCTAGGGACGGCGAGGTGAACTACAGCTTGATCCATACTAATAGAATAAAGAAAGAGCCCAAACCTTTGAGGCGGGTAATCTCAGGAACCACAGCACCAATCACAACATCCAATATAGCGTTGGAAAGGGTAGTTGCAGCAGAAGGACATAGGCTATGTAGACGCCCACCATATACACTTAAAAGGTAAAAGAACCGTGCCAGCAAAGCTGTCCCTTGTGGGCGTGTCTGCGTTGTGCTGTGGGCGTGTGCTGGGGGCATGACAAACGCTGGGGTCGTGTGGTATGTTCCGCCCTTCATGCCATGTCTTATATCGTATGCTAATCCCACCCAGCACCCTTTAAATACCCCTGCACCCCATAATCATAACCCACCTTTACTCCTTAAAATACCCCAACACCCTTAAACACTAACCCATCTTAACCCTATAAATATACCCTGTACCCCAAAACCCAAACCTACCCCTAAACCCTAAAAATACCCCTGTACCCCAAAACCCAATCCCTAGCCCTGAACCCTCTAAATACCCATGTACCTCAAAACCCAAACCTACCCCTGAACCCTAAAAATACCCCTGTACCCCAAAAGCCAAACCTAGCCCTGAACCCTAAAAATACCACTATACCCCAAAACCCAAACCTACCCCTGAACCCTTAAATACCCCTGTACCCCAAAACCCAAACCTAGCCCTGAACCCTAAAAATACCCCTGTACCCCAAAACCCAAACCTACCCCTAAACACTTAAAATACCCCTGTACCCCAAAACCCAAACCTACACCTGAAGCTTAAAAATACCCCGATACCCCAAAACCCAAACCTAGCCCTGAACCCTAAAAATACCCCTGTACCCCAAAATCCATACCTATCCCTAAACCCTAAAACTACCCCTGTACCCCATAACCCAAAACTATATCTGAACCCTTAAAATACCAAAACACCCCAAAACATGTACCTCAGTACCCCAAAACATATACCCCTACCTTATCCAAACAATAAAAAAAACATGCTTTTACCATTCATGCATTTACAACGAATTTCGTTGTAAATGTATGGTAAAAGCATATAAAATGTAATGCCATGCGTTATAATGGCTTTGCGGAGTCATGGGGCCTCATTTATGAGGCTGTGCGTCACTTTTACGCCGCCGGTGCGTCACTTTTTGTGACGCACCAATGGCGTAAACAATGCGCTGTGTTGCGCCATATTTACAAAGTGACGCGTGACGCGTCACTTTGTAAACCCCTGCGCCACATTATACCTGCCCCAGGTATAATGTATGCAAGGGGGGGCGTATTGACGCAAGAATGGGTCGTAGAAGTGACAAAGTGAAATCTATGAGATTTCACTGCACCACTTCTAGGACGCAAATGAGTCTATATCTTACGCCTGCCTCACAGCAGGCGTAAGACTGATGCAGGCCCTTTCACATGGGGATTGCCCCATGTGAAAGGAAACATTGCTGGAGTTGTGTCACTTTTATGACACACTCCAGCAATGCATCACTTTTGTGCATACAGATACATCAGAAATACTGACGTATCTGTAACTCCTTGCGACATGATGAGTCATACAGTAATTATGACGCATCTATCATGTCGCAAGGAGGGTGCACTGAGAAGTGACGCATCGCTGCTTTCACGCATCGATGCGTCACTTCTCATAAATGAGGGCCCGGTACTTTCGTAATGAAAGTATGCGGCGTGATGGTATGCGGAAAGAAAGTTGCTGAATATTGGGTGTTTACCCTTCCCCAGTAAGTACATTGGTGGCACGGTGGCCCACATCTCCAGCAACATACTCATATTTATGCACCACCCATTTGAAAAATGCCCAGGTCTCTCTCATTGATGGCCAGCACCGACATACACTTTTAGAAACACCTCCTGCCACAAGTTCTAGAATTGCGAACTTTAGAGCTGGGGAACTACGTTCGAATCTCGGCATCAGCTCAACATACTGTGATTCCAGGCAAATCCCTTTGTCTCCCCGTGCCTACCACAAATGAATGTGTTCTTCTGTGATGTAAATTGTGCTCATGCCATGTTGTCGAGTTTCCTCTATATAATATTGCAAGGAAAAATAAAGTAGGGAAACTCGTGTTCACACACTACTGAACGCGCACTCTTAAGTGCATCAGCAGTGCACTGTGAATTGGAGCGTTTCACAGGCCTGTCATAGATAAGAAATGCTATCAAAACGAAATCCTACAAAACAATATACTACTGGCCGACAGCAATTCATACCCGGACAACGTCGGGACGGGCTGCTAGTATATATATATTTAAGTTGGATTTAATAAACTCAGACTTTCAAGTGTTCCTGTACTTTAAGTTATTTGTTTTTGTAATTTAATAGTAAAGCAATTGTAGATAAATGGTTATGATAAAATACTTATATAAGCAGTCACTTATATACATGATAAATCTAGAATAATGTAATTGTAAGTAATGTGTACATTTGTTAATCAGATCTAACAAATATCTATATATTTAAAACATACTTAATACACACATTTATACAAAGCAATACACATATGTGGGTACACATGGATAGTCGAAATAAATGCTATGTAAAGGGGATATGCTGTACGTTTATGTTTGAGTATGGTGGTTATGTGGGGAAGAGCCAACTCTTGAGTAGTCTTCTGAAGATAGGGGTACTATCCGTGGATCTTATGTTTGGGGGTAAAGAGTTCCATAGTTTGGCTACTTGTACAGATAAGGATGTGTCACCTATGGTTTTTTCTTGAATGGTGGGATTTTGAGGCAAGGTGCCAATCTTGAGCGGAGGTTCCTTTGTTAAATGTATTTGGTGGTTTTATTCTTGATGCAGAGCAATCATGTTCTGTGCTTCGCTTTGTGGGTGATGCAAGGCAGCTTGAATATGGATCTTCTGCCAACCGGTAAACAATGGAGGGCCTTCAAGGCAGGGGAGATGTAGGTTTGTGGCTTTATATGTAAGAGTAGTCTGGCAGCAGAGTTTATAATCCGTTGAAGTCTTTTCATGGCTGTGGTTAAAGATGATCCTTGGTAGAGGCTATTGGTGTAATCAAGTTTAGACAGAAGAGAGATAATAGCCTGGACCTTGTGTGGATATCCCAGGCGGGGCAAGATGCGACCCAGAGTTTTTATAGTAATGAAGCTTGATCGTGCTAGTTTGTCCACTTGGACATTCATTGAGAGCTGGGAGTCCATGGTCATTCCAAGGTTTCTTGCCTCCTTTGATACGTTGGGTGTCCCAGATCGTCAGGCCAGGTGGCAAGTGAGTCATTATCTTTCCAATCACCACACATGAGTATTTCTGTTTTTTAAGCATTCAATTTGAGATGGCTTCCACTGATCCACGGCTCTGAGGCAACTGAAAATTTGTGAGTTTCCAATGTCTTTGTGGCTTTCCAGTTGAAGGAGTATTTGTGTGTCATCTGCATAGTTGTAGCACATGAAGTGAAATTGATTGATCAATCAATCAATCATTTGTAAAGCGCATTACATACCGACGAGGGACAACGAAGGTACCAGAAGGAAAGGGGCACAAAATTGAGGGAAAAACGAGTGGCACATAAGGGAAAAGGGCACCAAAAATGAGTGGAACAGAAGGCAAAAGGGGCACAGAAAAGAGCGGAAAACGAGTGGAACAGAGGGCAAAAAGGCACAAAAAACGAGTGTAACAGAGGGCAGAAAGGTACAAAAAACGAGGAAAAAACAAGTGGAACAGAGGGCAATAAGGCACAAAAAACGAGTGGAACAGAGGGCAGAAGGGCACTAAAAACAAGTGGAACAGAGGGCAAAAGGGGTACAAAAACAAGGGAAAAACAAGGGAAAAACGAGTGGCACAGAGGGCAGGAGGGCACAACAAATTAGGGAAAAACAAGTGGCATAGAGGGCAGAAAGGCACAAAAACAAGGGAAAAACGAGTGGAACAGAGGGCAGAAAGGCAAAAAAAGAGGGGAAAACGAGTGGAACAGAGGGCAGAAAGGCACAAAAAATGAGGGAAAAACAAGTGTAACAGAGGGCAGAAAGGCACAAAAAACGAGTGGAACAGGCTGCGGGGGAAGACATATAACAGCAGTCACAGACACAACAGTGAAAATGCAGGCAATACAATAAAAGCAATAAAGCGAACTTCCTCCGCAACGGCACCTGGGCAGGAAGGCACAGGCGGTGCTGTACGGAGGGGGAGCGACCTACCTGGTAGTGCTGGTAATGACTTCATGTAAATGTTGAAAAGCATGGGTGAGATGATAGAGCCTTGAGGGGCACCTGCTTTTGTGAAGTGCAGTTTGTCAAAGAAGGGGAGGGTATGGAGGACATTAGTTTTGTTTTAAAAGTAGGATATGATCCAGTAGAGAGCAGTCCCCTCTTCATAGAGTCATTGTATTAGAGAGTCATGGTCAACCGTGTCAAAGGCAGCTGAGAGGTCCAAGAGAAGTAGTGCAGCAACCCCATTCCGATCAACGATGTTCTTAAGGTCATCCCAGATGGCACTGAGGGCAGATTGTGTGAATCTTTCTGGGTGGAGTCCAGTGTGGAAGTCTGAAAGTATGGCATTATTTTCAATGAATTGTGACATCTGGACGAATGTTGCTCTTTCTATCAGCGTGCCCAGGAAAGTTAACTTTTTTAATTAGTCTAGTTGTCGGGGTTAGGCGGATCTAGGTTTTGTTTTCTTTAGTAACAGGTATATGTATGACTTTTTAGATCTTCTGGAAATGTTCCTGTAGTAAAGGAATTGTTAATGATTTTTTTGGAGTTTCAGCATATGTAGTTAGAAAGATGTTTTCAAAGATTTGTTGTGGACACGGGCAGAAGGACTGCCGGCAGGCCTGCTTCCTTTGACCAGATCCATAAATTCATTGTGTGATATTTATTAGAAGTGATAGAGAAGCTCGGTTAGCGTACCCTTGTAGTGTTTTCTTTGGAAAAGAGTCGGTGCTGGTAGTTTTTCTTTGTTTTAAATAGGAGTCCAACGTACCTGTTTTGGTTGTGTAGTGATTTACCAATTTGTCTGTGAATTTCTGGGTAATGGGATTAGCTCTTTCTAGGCAATTTGGTTTACGAAATTCTATGAGAATTTTATAGAAATCTTTATTTGCACATTTAGCATTTTTGAATTTTGTCTGAATAGTATGTTTTCTTAGCTTTTTTGATTGCTGACTTGTAAAATCTGCTAACTTTCTATAGGCGAAGTTTGTCTTGATTGGTGGTTGCCGTTATTCAGGTACATTAAAGGTTTCTAATTTGTTATTTTATTTAATTTAGCCCTGCTTTTCTCCAAGGTGTCTGTTTTCTTGTGTTCTATTGTGGTCCTTCCTCTAGCCACTCATAGTTTTTAACAGAATTTATTGTGTCTAGATTTGTACTGGATGTTAGTTGTGTTTCTAAGCGTTCCAAATTGAGGGGCATATGTACAAGCCCCTAGCACCACCACAACGTTACTTTTTCCAACATTGTTATGGTGATAGGGGCTTAGCCTTTTTTACAAGGCAGCACTAAGCCACTTACAGAGGCTTAACACTGCCTTGTAAATAAGACCCCCTTTCACGCTATGGTTAGCATTAAAGGAGTGCAACACCCATTGTTTTTGATGACCCTCCCCCTATGTACAAGGGCAGCGTACATAGTAGGGAAAACCTGGTCTTAACTTGGCGAAACGAGGAGAAATGCATTATTTTTCCTTGTGTTTGTTTTTTCATGTGTGCTGCCTTATGCAGCACACATGGAAAAAGCAAACTGCCATGGATTGTTTATGTACAGGAAGTTCCTCCTGTTAACAAAATTCCATTGTGTGACTGTCATGTGTGCTGAATGAAGCAGCACACATACAAGTGACAAAATGGCATTTTAGGATTGTTTATGTGCAGGAAGGGGCTCCTTCCCGCACATAAACAATCGTCCCCTGCACGCAGACACCCTAAAAGAGATCATGTGTCCGGTGGAATATAAGGGTTGTGTGATTCTGTTTTTGTGGTAAAAAGAGGAGAAGGGAGTTAGTGGTGACAGAAAGGGATTTGTTAATATAAATTAGACCAGGGAATGTGTATCTGGATGGTGTATAATAAAATATGGAGTGGATCTGGGTTGTGTTTGTGATAAGTGCAGTGGATAATTTGAGCAAATGGTTTCCGGTGCTGGGTACCGGCACATAATTGTCAACACCGCACTTATGAGAGGCTGCCGCATGGTGGTGATGTTTGTCTAATTTAGAGAACACAACAACTGCTGGTTATTATTACAATATGTGTTTAAAATGACTAATATCTGCCTCCCAAGCCATTCCTATAGCTTTGGGGGCCTGGAATTGTCAGAATTGTCATACTTGTAGCAGTGTGATGGTCAGTAGTTGTCCCGATACTGTCATTGGCAGCGGTAGCAGGGGCAATGGGTGGCACAAGCAGCAGTGGCCTCCTGACGAGGGTCCTGGTAGTTTTTGTTTTAGAAATTAGGCGCTGGGTAAGTGGATTGGTTGGTGGTATAGGATAAAGTGGTGTTTTGTCTGT
Source organism: Lissotriton vulgaris (assembly GCF_964263255.1). Classification (NCBI taxonomy): domain Eukaryota; kingdom Metazoa; phylum Chordata; class Amphibia; order Caudata; family Salamandridae; genus Lissotriton; species Lissotriton vulgaris. The sequence continues at coordinate 72,873 of NW_028250355.1, read as the reverse complement.
GTGTGAAGGCACAAATATGACATAGTTGGGGTAGAAGGGTGTAAAGGTGTGGGTTGTGTGGACTTGTTATGGGTACTAAGGAATTAAAATGTGTGTAGGGTTTGTTTACAGTAAAGAGTAGAGTACATTTGCTGAGAGGTTGCTGTGCGCTGATAGCAGAGAAAGCCATGAATCTAGAGCCGGCTTCCTCTATAAATGCAAATAATCTGCTTGACCCCACTCAGTTTGGCTTAAGAAGCGAACATAGCAAGGAATCCGACCTAATTGTGCATTGCCATCGAAGCATTTCATTATTCGGGCCCTGGGTATCTTAAATGCAGCTTTTCTTGGTACATCCTCTATAGGCCATTGCGCTCATCTGCAGCCTAGAACGTAATTTTTCCCAAATTCACAAAATCCTCCTGGGGAGGCAGAAGCTTTGTCACCTGTACAGCCAAATTATGGAATACCCCACCCCTGAAACTAACGGAAATGAGAAATCTTCTTCAATTCAGGAAAACCTAAAAAGCCAGGGGGCTTCTTTCCAAGCCCCTTGCGCCGCTGGTGCATCACTTTTTTTACGCAGCACAGTGTGCTGGCCCATATTTACAAGGCCACGCAAAGCCACCCTGCGTGGCTTTTCATGCCCTTGGATTTACGTCCCCTCTTCAAGCATCACTTTGCATGAAAAGTGCGTGCCATGGGTATTGCTGTGAACCTGACGCATTCCCAGATTTACAACGTTTACTAAACCTGGGAATGCGTCAGAATCCTGCGTCTCCCTTGGGGAAGCGTACGGAGGCACAGCGAGAAGAAATACTTTTGGGGCATGTTTACAAGGATGTGGCGGAGTGCGGAGTTAGCCTTCTTGACAGAGGAAATCACCATCAATGATTGTTGTAGTGCAGGAATCGGTAATCATCCCCGCAACGCAGGCACCCTTGCAACATCACGCATGACGCCTGCACTGTAATTGTGCTTCAGCGCAGGGGAAAGCACAGGAATGCATAATACTGTTGTTAATATGACTCATCCCTGTGGTGTGAAAAGGACTCAGTGCGACGCATCAATCTGGCTTGCGCTCCGCGCTGCATCGTTTTGTTGTAAATAAGGCCCCTGGTATTTTAACCAATGGTTGCCTGACAGTCCCCCTCACTCACTGAGCCAGTCTTTCCACATTTTCCACTTTGACTTAAGTAGATTTCTCCAGGCATTCGAGTGCTTTATACATTTTGGGGCTTATTTACAAAGCCCTTGAGCCGCCGGAAAAAGAGGCGTACAGGCAGCGCAAGGGGCTTGTAAATAAGCCCCATCATTTTCATTTCAAATTCCAAACCACTGGTCTTTGCTGCTGTTTCTTTTTGAGAGAGAGAGAGAGAGAGAGAGAGAGAGAGAGAGAGAGTGAGAGAGAAAGAGAGTGAGAGAGAGAGAGAGAGAGTGAGAGAGAGAGAGAAAGAGAGAGAGAGAGAGAGAGAGAGTGCTTGTGAGAGTGAGTTAGGAGGCGGTGGAGGGATAAACTGAACTATCCACCAAGCAGCAGGTGCAGTACCATCTGCTGTTACCAGAGGGCAGTCTGCCTGATAACAACCAACTGCTTTGAGGAAATTTGCATAACCAGAAGCCACTGCAAAGAAACCAAACACTTTTGTTTCATTGTCATTTGTAAAAGAGTCATTTTTTAACATCAAGACTGAGAAATGGTTCACTTGTGCACGTGTTTTGGTGCGACAGCCGCACATTTTCTTCTAGTAGTCATGACGGAATTTCGCCGCAATTTTCGTGAGTTTACTTCATGATACAGGGAAAGGGGAACCAGCGTATGACATTCAATATGTTGTAGACATGTCGGTATTTATCGTACCTTGTGTGGCGATGAGAACGACATTCAACTCAATTTATGGAGGTCTTAGTTAATAGACTAAGATCCACAATAGATTCGAGGAAGATTCTGTTGTTTCTTTACTTATCTGATGTGTGGGGGATTATTATATTAAAACGAATTTTAAGTCTATCATATTCTGCAAAAACGGTTGGTTTGAATGTGTTTATAGTTCTATTCGCTTTCCCTCGAGAAGTTAAGGATTTTTTATTTAAGACCTTTTTTGTTCAAAGTGCATGGTACACGCGTTCAGCTTACAACCCTTTAGGGCCAGCCGCACAAGTCAATAACCATATAAACATCATCAGATGAACACAGCCTTAAGGCCGACAGCCCTGGGGTTCGGCGGCGCAAGTTGTTCCATTGCAGCACTTTTCACTCAGCAAACCATTTAGTGTTATAGGTGTATAGGTCTGTGGGTTTTTCTTGTTTTTGGTTTCGTAGTTCCTTAGTTACAGAGCTATGGTGGGTCTCATCAATGTCGCCAGATGAATATTGGCCCGTTCCCACTAATGAGTGCTATGAGTAACTGTGTCAACGAGGTCCGCCTTCTAAGTGGGCGCGGGGCATTGGTGTTAGAAGATAAGACTGTGCGACATCGTGAGTGTGTCGATGAGCGAGTGTCTATGTAGCGTATTGTTCCTAGCAGGAGAAACTGATGTTGACGGTGGTGTTCGGCCGGGATCACCTCAGCCATGTTTGTTGCTCTCAAAGGCCCCATGGTGCAATGTGTTCAGGAACTAAATTCAAAGAGCCAGGTCAAAAGGAAAGAGGGACCAGTGTATTTATAACAACACCAGTACGATAACGTGGGGCGTATGTGCTAAAGGGAGGGGGAGCGTGGGCAGGTGTATCCATGTGTTCAAGGAAAGATGTGTGGTGTCATTGTGTCAGCATTGGTCTAATGGGCGGCAGGAGGTTGCATTTTGTGGTTCGTGTGTGTACCAATGAGATAGGGGGGGTTACCACCAGGAGGGTGTACCGAGTGAGGTATTAGAACATGGTTCGTGAGGCGGTCCTTTGTTAGAGTGTATAGTAAGAGGTGGATTTGTGGGGGTGTGGGCTGGGGGGGGCAGTGAAGCCATCAATGTTAAACAATCAAATATGCAACATGCGCTTTTCGGAATGGGGGTTCAGCACAGGCAGTGATCAGTGCGGTATATGTGGTTCGGCAACGGTGTGTTGACGTGGGGGGGGGGAAGCTATATGAGTGGGGGGGCTGGTGGGAGCGGGCGCATCTCGTAGTGCCCACTGCAGGGGGGGGGCATGGGGGCAGGGCGTGGACCTCTTCACGTGATTTGTATTTGTATTTGTGAGTATTTATTAAGCGCAGCCTATCGCTCCGAAGGGAGCATCTTGGCGCTGAGAAAATGTGTGAGGATGGGATTAGGTGATGGAATATCTAGATAGCGGCCATCACATAAGCATCAGATTGCTGATAGACCCAGGTCTTCAGTTGTTTCCTAAAAAGATCCCCTGTTCCAAGCATTTCTGTTGGAAGGATTGGAGGATGTCATCCCATTGTTGTGCAATTGAGAATTTCCTAAGTCCTGCCGTCTCTTCTCGTCGTAAGACTGTGCTCTCCGCTCACGCCCAGTTTGTGAGGGATAAGCTCCAATGGCGTATGTGTGGGGGTGTGTCGGCTTTCAACCGCTTGGTAAATAGCCACTTGGCCGTGATCAGCCCGAGATCCCAGTATCGGGCCTGTACCTTGTTCAGCTTTGTGCGTTTGTACAGTCCTAATATGCAGGCCTCCCAAGTCTTCGGTACGTGCTCGTTAGTGCAATGCATGAGTAGCGCAGTCACCCCATCCCAATATTGCTGAAGGTCGGGGCATAGCCAGAGCATATGTAGGAGGTCCGCCCCCACCAAAGAGCAGCGTTTGCAGGCGGTGTCCGTAACGGAAAAATACCTGTTAATTTTGTCTGGGGTGAGGTATGCGCGGTGTAGTATGTAAAGTTGTATGATTTTGAAGCGAGGACAGTGGCGGCTGGTGACATTTGAAAGTGGTGAGGCGAAAAATTGTCGTATTGCACTGCGGCGAGCAAGCGAGCCTGATCAACCTAATTTTGAAAAAAAGAGTGGGATAATGGTGCATTTTCAATCAAATTTTAGGAAGCAGGAAGGTTAATAAAGCAATAAGATTGAATTATTATCATTTAAGAAATCGCCAATTTTTATGAGCTATAGAGGACAATCTAATCTTTGCGTATGCTGATGTTATCATTTACCCATATTAACCTTAGAACACACACACTCTTGTAACGGTTTTAACTATACAATAAATACACTCATCGACTGTGCAGTGCTGGGAAAGAGCAGGCTGGACCCAACTGTGTCAGTCGCAGCCACTTAGCTCCGACTTGCAAGTAGGCACACAGCCCACTGAGCTACCGTGATGGCCTCCTATGGCAATGTTATTTGCCACTCGTGACACAGCCTTGACCAGAGAATCCCCTGCTTGAAATGGGGCCTATGACAACCTTCCTATGCTGTGCTGAGTTTAGGAGAAGGTTTGTACGGCTGCCGCTGGTACTGGTTTGAAAGCTCTGACATCTGCAGCTTTCACTGGAACTACTGTGCAATTAATTTCAGACACACTTCCTCTGAAAACTGAAACCCTGCTAAGGTCACACATATTAAACCTTCCAACAATCACCACGTTACTCCCTTCAACTCTCTGCGCATTCTGAAACACTTTCTTCAGTGAGACCCCCAGAGAGGCATTCTGGTACTTGCAGTTTTTCACACCACATCAGACATCAAGATTAGTATTTTGAAGTTGTTTTCTAGTGAAACTCTGAGGTACTCTGGTTCCTTCAGCTATTCCCATCACAATCTTTCCTGTATTTTCTCAACTTAAAGTCAATATAAAATGCATCTAATTAATCACCTTAGATACGTCATTTCAATACACACTGATGCCACAAAATAAAATGTACTTTAGGTAACAGATGTACAACTCACCCCGCCCACGACAAATACATGCTCGTTTGATCCCAAGATGACTAAAAACTGACAGGATGCCAGGCCAGGCAGCGTGAGCAAGCACTTCCCTGCACTCTTCTTCGACCGGTGCGTGCTGGTAGCTTACCCCATACTACGAACGAACAGCATACCTGCGAGAATTCCTGATGCATCCGAGAGGCCGGCGGGGTTGGAGATGAGTCAGTTACACACCACACAGACATCCCTCCTTTGACCCACTTTTCAACAGCTGAAAACTCCGATCGGAGAGGCTTGAATGCGGCATTAACCCTAGCTCCCTCTTTCGCTGGCACACTAGTTATGGGACATTTTCCTTCAATGAGAAAGTGGAAAACTCGTACACTTTTGTAACCGCCTTGAAAAAGCCTGGCGTCGGTGTCATGTTATTTATATCTTATAGGTCTCCATGACAAACGAGTACTGGCTCTGCCTCACACACCAGTGTTTCCACATTCCGACAGCTGACCTCCCTTTGACCTTCATGCCACTTGGAGGCCCTTTCACCTGAACATCCATTCCAGCAGCCTTTGACATAGCCAACAACAAGCTGCCCTCTGAGCCGGTTCTCTGACCTGCTGCATTCCCTATCGACAAAAAACGTTATATACCTCTCGGGGACGTTTAAATCCTCACGTCTGGTTTATTTAAGCCAGCTCTGTAAGACTAGGACAGGCACATCGATGTCGCTCGGAGAGCATAACATACCTCGACGGGGTCAATGAAACAAACAACCGAAAATAAACTCAAGATCAGGTTTTGTAAATTTGACGTCACGATAAAGCTTTTGCACAGCTGCCAACCAGGTCTCAAGCAGGAAATAAAACTCAGGCATCCGCTTGATGAAGCAAGCCTTTAATGTTGAATAAATAATGATGACGGCAAACATAGGCTTATGAACCCCTCTGCACATTAACTCGCGGGACATCTGCTCGGGTTCCTGTTAAAAAACCCACCTCGCTTCAGTTCACGGAACAGCAGCAGGCAGAGTGTTGTAGAAGGAATTGAAACAGGGAGGGAGAGGCGCAGACTCAATACACACTGTACCGGGGAATAAAAAGGAAGAAAACTTACCTGACCGCCGGTCAGCTCCGCATCTTCTAGGCCCTTGGCGCCTTCACTGGAGCGGAAACCGGAAACTCTGCCCTCCGTCCTCAGCCAATCCTGGCACAGGAGCAGCACCAGGATTGACACAGGGCATGTTTGCTTTCTGCCCGCCTGCCCATTAGGAGAGCGAGGTTTCGCTCTCCTATGGGCATGCGAGCAGGCACAAGTGCGCATGCGTGGGCAAGGATGAAAAATGTGCCTCCGTCCCCATTCATGCGCACCTGTGCTGCTGTCTGCCCCTGACAATGCCTGTCAGTCAACATGACACAGGACCGCCCACCCCCTTCAGACTCTTAAGAGGGTGGGCGGTCCTGCATCATGCTAACTGACAGGCATTGTCCCTCGCGTATTTGAACTTAAGTAAACAGTTTACTTCAGTTCAGAGAGATGCAGAGGGAGCTGCGGGTAGGTGCGGGGGGCAACGCCCCAACGCCCCCAATGGACGCACCGCCACTGAGCGAGGATTATGCGGGATATTAACCGGTCCAACCAGTACCATTGCCCACTCCTTGTCTGTCCAATCCCTCCCTCGGTCCACTGCCCATTTCTCTCTCAGTTGTACGGTAGTGGGTTGTGTGTGAAGGAGAAGAGCCTGCACTAGCCAGTGAATTATATGGGAGCCATTGCTCATAACGGGAAGGTATTGTATAAAGTGGTGCATGGGCAGCTCTTTGGACACGTCACCCCAGGCGGCAGTTAGCGTGTGGATGAGGGATGCGTGCAGTAAGAACTGCCCAGTCGGGAGAGATGTATCCTCTGCAAGGCTTGCAAATGGGAGGAGAGCGCCATTGGAGTATAGATCTCCGAGTGTTTCCACCCCCGCAGTGGTCCAGCTGTCTAGCATTACAGTCGTCAGCGCTCCGGTTGTTGTCGGGGTGCCTAGTAGAGGGAGTATCGGGGCATACGGTACTGTCGTTCGGGTGAGACGCAGGCAGCATAGAAAACATCTGCGCGTTACTGCAAGATACAGCTGCGAGGGAGGAGGAGTCCGGATCAGTGGGTGAAACAGCACGTGGATCTGTAGCGGAGTCCAGACAATAGTATCCATGGCAGTGTCTCCCAAGCCTTTACCACCCAGCCATCCCGATACCCACTGCATCTGCGCCGCCAGGTAATATAGTTCCATGTTGGGAACTGCAAGTCCTCCCGCTTCAGTAGGCATATATAGCTTCGCCAGTGCAATGCGTGGTCGGCCCTTATTCCAGATCAGGTTGCGAAGCAGGACTTCGAGATCTCGGAACACCCGTTTGGGAACGTAGGATGGAATATTGGTGAAGTAGTACAATAGCCTAGGTAGGACTATCATTTTCACCAAGGCTACTCGGCTGGGAACGTTTAGTGGTAGAGTGTTCCAAAACCCAATTTGCGACCGGATGGATGAATTCGCCCGCATCAGGTTCCCCTCCAATATATCTGTAGGGTTACGTAGATGTGGATACCTAGGTATCTGAATGTCGTGGGATACCACTGTAGTCTTTCGCCACCTATGTATATCTCGCATCCCGGTCAAAGGAATAAGCCCCAGATTTGGCCCAATTGACTTTTAAACCCGATATCTCCTCAAAGGTGCAGAAGATGCCAGCAAGGGACGACGGGACATCAGTCAGATCTTTGATATAGAGGAGGAGATCGTCCGCATATAGTGATACCGCATGAAGGCCATCTGCCATCGGTTTACCCCACTCTGCGCCTCGGGACCTGAGTATTGCGGCCAGGGGTTCCCGGCCAAGGAGAACAGCAAGAGCGACATGGGGGCAGCCCTGTCTGGTGCCCCTCTGCACGCGGATAGGGTCAGAAAGCAGCGTGCCAGTGCAGACACGAACTGTGGGCCTACAGTACAATAGGCCAAGCATGGTCTCGTAGTCGTCCCCCAGTTCGAATTTGTTCATGACTGCTCGTAGGTATGGCCATTCCACCAAGTCAAATGCTTTCTCTAGGTCCAGCACCAGACATCCGGCGTGTGGCCATTGACACGTGGCGTATTCTTGAATGCGGAATAAGCGGCGGATGTTATAGGAGGTATGGCGCGTTGGTACAAACCCATTCTGGTCGTGGTGTACTAGAGTTGGCACTAGAGGGGCCAGTCTTCGGGCTAGCGTGGAAGCGAGGTTTTTATAGTCTGTATTGTGGAGGGCCAGGGGACGGTAGGAGCCCAGGCGCTCGCCATCTCTGCGGGGTTTAAGCAGGGATATGAGGGTAGCCTCATTAAGTGTCGGGGAAGGGAGAAATCTTCCATTGCCGCAGTGTACATTTTTAACAGTTGGGGAATGAGGATGTCCGAGCCGGCCTTGTAGAATTCGGCTGGCAAGCCATCTGGGCCCAGAGATTTGCCATTCGAGAGGTTGAAAATGGTGTCGCGGAGTTCCTCGGGATCAAGTGGTGCTCCGAGGTCATCCTGCTGCGCAGTTGTCAAGGTAGGCAACTGTAGGGGCGAGAGATACTCGGCTATGTCAGGCAGTGGGATACTCAGCCGGGAGCAATATAACCCCGAATAATGATCTATGAACGCCTCATGTATTTGGCGTTGTGTATAAAGTGATCTACCCCCTTCCGCCTGTATCGCTGATATGGGGGTCGTGCGGTCCTCACGTGCAATCAGCCAGATCAACAGTTTGCCAGGCCTGTCACCCTGGCGATGCGTGCGAGCAGAGTGCGTCGCGAAGTTAATGTGGCGTAAGCGTTCCAGGAGGTGACCATGTTCCGCTTTGGTCTCCGTCAGGCGATTATCCGTACCCCCCACTGCGTCCTGTTCATGGCCCAACAGTTCAGTCTCTAGCCGTGTCAGGTCATCCTCTAGCTGTCGTCGCATGCGCCCTTGTGTGCCTAAACAGTGTCCTCGTGTCACCACCTTAAATGCATCCCATTCGATCTGGGGGGAGGATGCCGTACCGGCATTGTGTTAAAAATATTGTGCTGTTTGTGTAAGTAAGGAATCCCGGAAAGCCGCGTCTAGTAGGAGGTCAGGTTGGAGGCGCCAAGTGGGAATAGGCGGACGTGGATTTTCCCATGCAATTGCCAGTGTGTGGGGGTTGTGATCTGAATGTGTGCGGCCCATATATTGCGTGTCTGTGACTAACGGGAGAAGATCAGTGGTGACCATGTACCGGTCTAAGCGTACATGTAGGGTATGCGCACCTGACCAGTAGGAATATGTCCGTGTCGTCGGGTTTCGTGTCCTCCATGCATCGTGGAGGTCCCACTGTGCGCCCCAGTGGATTAGGGTTTTCGTGGTGGTATGTGCTTGGGCGTTGGCTGGGGGTGCGGAAGATCTGTCCAGATTTACGTCTAGGACGCAGTTTTAATCGCCCCCTAGAATCCACGGGATCCCGTGCCAGGCCGCCAATGCTGTTGAAAGGCGAGCAAAGAAAGTGCCCTGAACAGTATTTGGGAAGTACAACGAGGCCAGCACTACTGGGTGTCCATCGAGTCTGCCCCGGGCCATTACGTACCTACCCTCTGTGTCTACCTGTGTGTCCATGACCGCCCACGGGGTACCTGGTCGGATCCATAGGAGTGCCCCGCGGGCAAAGGAGGAATACTCAGTAGCGTAAAGTTGTCCACGCCATCTGCGGCGCAGCGCATGTACCTCTGCCTTATTTAAGTGTGTTTCTTGTAACAGGGCTACGTGAAATTTGTGACGTTTCAAGTAAGAATAGATCTGGTAGCGCCTCGACGGTGTGTGCATGCCCCTAACATTCCATGTACATATCTTGATTTCAGCCATGGTTATCACTTGCGTAAGAATCACCCCCTCCACTCATTTTCCATCCCTCAGGTGTGAACCCCCATTGATCTCTTGGCATCCCCCCACCGCTCAGACCAGACACAGGTACTGTCACATGGAGGAATAACCCAGGCAATTCCCCGAGGGTGGGGGCGGGATAAAAAGCACATAGTCCAAACAATGCAAAACAGTAACAAATACCAAAAGGTCGGCTTCGCAACATGTCGCCGTCCAAACACTCTAACGAGTTAAAGACGCTATACAGAGCTAGGGGGTGGTAAGTGGTTGGCATCAATGACGACATTGCAATACAGTTCACAATGAGGAAAAGAGGACAGGAACAGGGGGGAGGGGGTTCGCTGCCCACCCCAGGCCGGAGAAAGTTTGCCACAGCTGGTGGGTGTCCCCGGATGCCAACCCACCCGGTGGAAAATGAGAGTATGTCCGCGTAAAGTTACATGGTGCAGGAGAGGTAGTGCGGAGGCACAAGTCAATGGCAAGCAGTGGCCGCACATCACTACAAGAGGTGTAGTCCTGGCAGTGAGAAGAGTGTCCCAGTGTCACTTGACCAGTGCGTGTGGTGATTGCAAAGGGTTACTCACTGCGTCTCGCCGGTGCCAGTGGTTGCAGAGCAAGGGGATTTCACCCTCACCCTACTCCAACGAGCCTCATGTAGATCATGGTGTGTCAAGGCCGCGCCAGTGAGGCCATCCGCCGCAAGGCTTCAAGTCTAGTATTTTCAGAGGGTTCCTCTCAGACTAGTAGGTCCGCCGTCTGACTTAAGACAGACTTAAGACAAAATCCTAACTTAAGTCTGTCTTAAGTCTGTCTCTAGTCAGTCTTAAAACAAACTTAAGACAAAATCCTAACTTCTGTGAATACCAAAAGTAGTAAGTTTAGGATTTTGTCTTAAGTTAGTTCTGTGAATCGGGCCCCAAGATAATACTTCCAGATCAAAGAATACAAAGTGCTCCGCCCAGAAAATCACTTTCTGATGTACTAGGTAGCAAATCGGAACCTTTCTGCTTTCCTACTCCAGGTGGTGTGTATTTTTTCAGTCTAGCAAACTAACTGAGGAGAAAATACATAGCGTAGAAACATTCTGTTCAATGTAGTTCCTTTGGGAAAGCTGTACGTTTCTTTCAACTAGAGGCGAGCCAGGGCCGAGGGTCTGGCTCGCATCTTTGAGCCTGTGCAGGTGCCAAGTAATGAAAATATTTGCTAAGTAAATCATACAACAAACATCAAGTAAAATACGATGAGGCCTCCTCAAAATTCCTAAAAGTGTATTTCTTTAACCTTTCGAAACTTTGACATTAATAAGGCACACTATATTCCGCAGTAAAAAATACTTAATAGGTGATAGTTTTGTAAATCTGGTTGTCTGAACTCACATTTAAAGGTGGTTTCCTGCGCTATAATGAAGAAAACAGTTTTGGTGAAATAAAATATTTCCCTAAGATCACACAATTTGATATGCGAGGAGTCCACGATTTATCCAGGTTAAATTTTTTGCAAATCAGCAGAAAATGTGTATCTATTTGCCTTTCCGTATGTAAAGGTTTTTTTTTTTCCGCTTACTTAGGTGCATATTATCAAGCACAGAGTTAAAATTATCGCTGCTTTAGCGGCAGAAAACTGCCGCTAAAGCGGCGATAATGGGCTTGATAATATGCCCTTGAGAATTCCAATGGAAGCCCATGTTGACACCAAAACATGGGCTTCTATTGGAACTCTCAAGGGCATATCATCGAGCCCATTATCGCCGCTTTAGCAGCAGTTTTCTGTCGCTAAAGCAGCGATTATTTTAACTCTGTTTCTTGATAATATTCCCCCAAATTTTTCTGCAGGTTTAAAATACAGCGTGAACTCAACCAGAGATGGACGAGCTCTTTAAATGTGCACCAGTTACATTACATAAGGTTACATGATTGTTTATAGGCAAGGGGAGATTAAGTGATTTGCCCAGAATCTCAGGGTGTTGAGCCGACACCAAAATTTGCACCTGGATCCCCTTTTCCGCATTATGCAGCTCTGTCCCTAATGCCAGATCCTGGGTAAAGGGAGGGAGGCAGGTAGAAGCCACATGAAAGCTCTGCTCCTATTGGGCTCGAGGTTCTAATAGGACCTCAAGCTGAGCCAGAGATGTGAGATGCGCACGTTGTAAAGCCCAGTGCCAGAAGTAGGCGTTCCTGCCCAGGGGGGCGGGCATTCCGGTGCCGGAACGCCTCCCAAAAATAACTGAGTGAAATCTACAAAATTTCACTCTGTCACTTTTAGGCCCATGCTGCGACAAAGCCCTGCGCCTGCTTGAAGCAGGCTTAAGGATTGACGCAGCATTAACAAGATAGGGCCCCCCAGAGCATTGCTGGAGCTGCTGCGCGCTTGTGACGCAACTCCAGCAATGCGCTGCCTTTACGGCACAGATGAGTCACGCATCTGTGCCGTTTTGTAAATGCGGTGCATCCATGCTGGCGGAGCTGTCGCGCACAATAACTGGTGCTCCCTGCTGATATGCAGGGATGCGCCAGTTATTGTAAATCTGCACCTACATGTTTTTGTTTGATTCCTTTGCTGTTTTATAACTCTCATATTTTGGGTGGTTCATGAACTATAGAAAAAGTACTCCGGAAATCATCTCATAAGTCCCGCCTCCTGCACCCAGCCATGTCCCTCCGACTCTCCCAATCCTTGCCATAAAGTATTGGAGGGGGGGCCAGACCTCAAAACATTAAGGGGCAGATTTATCCCTGGGGATGCGCCAGTTAACGTGCGCCACAGCTCCGCCACCCATGGTGCGCCGCATTTATAATGCGGCGCACCATGGTGCAAAAACGGCACAGATGCGTGACGCAACTGTGCCGGAAATGTGGCGCATTGCTGGAGTTGCGTCACAAGCGCGACGCAGCTCCAGCAAGGCTCGGGGGTGCCCCATCTACACATGCATCAAGACCTACGCCTGCTTCAAGCAGGCGCAGGGTTTTGACGCAGCATTGGCCTGAAAGTGACTGAGTGAAACCTCTCTTTCAGGAGGCGTTCCTGCGAAGGAACACCCCCCACTGCGCAGGGACGCCTCCTTATGGCGCAGGGCTTTACAACGTGACGCATCTCCTAGATGCGTCACGTTGTAAATAGGGTGCATTGTTTGCGCCGCAGTTGCGTCAGATAAAGTGACGCAATTGCGGCGCAAGGGCATCATAAATCTGCCCTGAATTGTTTGTGCACAATTGTCATTTGTGCCTCATGTAACTTAGCGTTTGCTTTTGTAATTTGTTCACTTGTAATGTTCTCGTGTAGTTCTGTTCCTATTGTACAGTGCTCCGACACCTTCGGGTAAAGTCCGCACTATATAAAAACGCATAAATAAATAAAAAGAGCAAAAAATTTGAAGACCCAGGGACCTCACGCTGCAGGCTGCACATTTTGCAGGTGACTACAGGGACATCTGGTGACGAGCTGAGGTACTGCACCCTCAAGGCTGCAGCCTTGTGTGTTCATTTCATTTTCTAAATAAAAGGAGTAGATGAAGAAATCATTGATGTGGGAGAAGAGGAAATGCTGTAATGTTTTCAGTTCCACATTCATGACGATTTTAATTATGATGAGAATATATTATTATACCGTAGTTTGGAAACTTGAGGTTCATATTTGTCAACAGGTGAGAGAGATTGCGCTTAAAACGCACTGGACACTCGGAACAGACTTGAATCCTTTTTGCAGAGCCACGTAACAAAAAGAGCCACGTAACAAAACAATTCGAAAAGAGAGGGGCCGCCCTTTAAGCAGCCAATCAAACAAGAAGGCTAGGGGGCATAATATCAAGGGGGTTTATCTCCGCTTTTTTGTCTTTAAAAGCCAAGAAAGCGGAGATAAAATTATCTCCCTATTACCTAGCTGTCGCTAACACCAGTTAGCGGCAGCTAGTAGGAGATAGCGACCATCTTGGGCCCCGCTTTGCATGTCAGTGATATTTATCACTAATGACATGCAAAGTGGGCGTGCCAAGATGTTAGCGACTGGAAACAGTCGCTAGCATCGCTATCTCCTATTACCAACTTTTGGAGATATTCGCGCTAAGCGCAAATATCTCCAAAAGATAACACCTGCCCTGAGCAGTTCTTAGCCATGTTATCCAATGGTAGGTGGATAACATGGCTAAGAGCATTAGCTCGGTAATGCATGAATATCGCTGACTTTTCAGCGATATTCATGCATTTCGGCCGATTTTTGTCACTTAGGAGATAAACCTTGATCATAGCAAGGCTCCTAAGCGATAAAAATCGCCGCAGAACGGCGATAAAAATATTGCCGCTAAGCCAACATAGCGATAATTATCGCTAGTTGTTGGTAATATGCCCATAGGTTCCCTCAAAGGATATCTGTGCAGGAAATGACGTCTGCAGGAACTATGGGGGCATATTATCAAGGGGGTTTATCTCCGCTTTTTTGGCTTTAAAAGCCACGAAAGCGGAGATAAAATTATCTCCCTATTACCTAGCTGTCGCTAACAACAGTTAGCGACAGCTAGTAGGAGATAGAGACCATCTTGGGCCCCACTTTGCATGTCAGTGATATTTATCACTAATGACATGCAAAGTGGGCGTGCCAAGATGTTAGCGACTGGAATCAGTCGCTAGCATCGCTATCTCCTATTACCAACTTTTGGAAATATACGCGCTAAGCGCGAATATCTCCAAAAGCTAACACCTGCCCTGAGCAGTACTTAGCCATGTTATCCAATGGGAGGTGGATAACATGGCTAAGAGCATTAGTTTGGTAATGCATGAATATCGCTGACTTTTCAGCGATATTCATGCATTGCGGCAATTTTTATTGCATTTGCGATAAACCTTGGTAATCGCCGCAGTGCAGCAGTAAATTTTTGTCTCTCACCAAGCAATAGCGATAATTATCGCTATTGCTTGGTAATATGCCCCTATAATCCTCCTAGAAATTTGTATGACCAGAATTCTTTGCGAAGCAACAGCAACGGTTTTATTCTCGGCTAACTACATACATTCATTAAGAATAAATAATATATTATTGTTCTCTTCATTTATTATATTTAAGGATGTTTTATTAGGGTGCATTAAAACAACCATCACATCAAAATGACGCAAGTTGTATTTCTAACCTTCTTTTGCTCATTTGTGCATTTAGTCATGGCATCAGTTTTTCTTATTCTTTGCGTCTTGTCGTTGTACTGCGTGTGGCAGTAACAAATGTAAAGAATCATTATAGTTGGATTGTTGCTGGGAACGAACTGCTTCTTTGGGATAATATTACATGTGAAATAATATAAGCTGTTAGTCACACATCGGTTCTCTTCTTCATCGGCACAGGTGTAGATGCTTCTTCCCACATCATCGCTCGTACACGGGGTGTTATGATGATGGGGTCTTCAGACATTCTCCTAGTCTCGCCATTCATCAAATGGACGATGTGTTCCGTCGGGTTTGAGCCCCGGGGTCGAGTCCACATCCTGTGATTCTGGGCAAATCACTTCATCTCCCCGCGCCTGCATGTGTAAACGACCGGGGCTCATGTGAAGCGCTCCGATACCCTCGGGTCGAGTTTGCGCTATATAAAATTGTGCAAAAAAATAATTTATAACATGGCTCTGTTCTGTTTGTTCAGGTCTATCCTATGGCGCTTGTGCCCCCGGATCATCTGTTGTATGTACTTTGTGGGCCCTGGAGTATTGCGGCAGAATTGTTTGCTTCTGCGCTTTCTGCATAGGGACTTTGGGGCAGATTTACAAGAAAGGGACTCAGTGCGGAACACATGCCATTTGTCTGCGCCGCACTGAGTCACTTTCAATGCACAGGGGTGCAACATATTTACAACCATATGTCACATCTTGTGCTTCTCCCTGCTGTGGTAAATATTTGATTTACCGTCCTAATTTCTATGCAGGTAAGTACTTAAACAAAAATAACTCAATCGGAAAGAAAAAGGCAGAGTCCGTGGTGTTAGAGTTCTTAGGGGTTTTATTCCTTAAAAAGGAATGGTACCAGACCGGATATCGTATTCCTGCCACCACAGGGGTGCAGGAAGGGATAGAGCAATATTTTATTGACAATACATAGCTTATATACTTAAAACGTATTATAGAAACCAATACAGTAGGCGTAACAGCTGAGAGAGACAAGATAAAACACACACGTGGTAGTGATACGTAATTAGGAGGCGTGAACTAGGCGTGAACATAGAGGTGTGTGCTAGAAACGTCACATGTAAGTGTCATAAAGGGGTGGCAACAAAAGCAGAATCTTGGAATGTCAGCAGAAATCTGAGGCCTGGGTGCGCCCGCAGCTGCATGACGTGTGATTGACGTGAAGCTGGAGGGTGCAGGGGACTTGACATTTACACTAGCGGAAAGAGACAGAAGTCTGACATGTCAGATCAACTCGTGCCTCTATCATATCTGATATCTGATGTTTAGGAACTACATTATCTGGACGGAAAAGGTCTCTGGGGCAGAAGCTATTCTATACTGACTGTATGTGCGTGTATAAGCGTCTAAGTGTCTGCATGAGAAGCGTGGGGGCATGGGCCTTCCATGGTAACATGGTAACAGAGGCTATGAATTACTTGCACGGAGACAGTGAGGCCGGGCCCTTTGCTCTGCAGCTGAAGGGATGTTTACTTAAACTAGTAGGCAGGAATGCATTTTCGAGGAGCGGAACAGATAATTCGAAGGTTGAATACAGTCTTGGCAGGCAGCAGGCTGAGCTAAGCGTGGTGAGCCGCGCAGGAAGTAAGGCAGAGGTCACGGGTACAGAGACCGGCCCAGGCTGAGGCATCTCAGAGTCAGAAGGCAGAAAAGGCTTGATGGCAGAATTCAGGGCCTACTTCGCCTGGGCTGGAAAACGTGTAAAGTATACCACAAAAAGACGTTGGCATAGCATATTTAGAAACTGAATATTCAACCCGTTCATGGCGGGTCTGAAAGAGGACATGTTAATGTTGGACGCAAATGTATTTGCGTCTTCATAGCTGGCACAGGAGGGAAGTTACATGCACTTTAAGCTGGTACATGGAGACGGTGGGGGTACACGTAAGGGAACATTTCTTGACCATAACATTTTTATTTCCTCATTCCCTCCTTGTTCCCTACGGACCCTTCATGATATATCGATCCTCATGAATCGATCAGTCTGTTCTTGTAACATCATTTGCTCTTCTTTCTTCCTTTCACGTTTTGAGAGAAAACTGGAATGTTCAATGCACGATGTGGCGCACAGTCCACAGATCGCTGGCCCACACTGTAGGCACAGGCAGCAACTGAATACTATGACAAGGGCAATGCCTAGGAAGGATAGGATCTTCCATCCCCAAGCGGTCAACGTTGTCCAGAACCAACCGGACCAAGTCCAGGTGCCTGGATTCTGATGTATCAAACTTGCAATCTTATGAAGACGTGTAATAGCTTTATATACAGTTGGCGCGTTTTCTGGAATGAAAACACAGCAACTTGACCCGATGACCTTACAAGCTCCACCTCTATCTGCCAAGATGACGTCAATAACAAGACGATTTTGAAGGACAACAATACGCATGGCAGACTGCTCCTCTGTTAAGTTACCTAGGGCGGAGGCAGTTTCATGTACTACTGCTTCAAGTGTTCTAGTTAATCTACGTATTAGTTTACTGTTTTGGACGGGACCTGTGAAGAAAAAGAATCCTTTATTGAAATCTGTGTATTGCTCCCATGCCGTTTCAGTATAGTCGACAATCGGGAGATCTCTTCGGAATCTACTGTTTACTAGATTTGTATTTCTATGATAATCAGGAGGAGCCAGGAAAACAGGGGGCAGAAGGAAGGCAATGTAACAGGTACCATCCCAATCTGGAGGTAAGCGTATGTATGCGGTATGGCCACAAACAAAGTAGGAATGACGTGTAGCTCGAAATGAGGACCTACCCTCATCATTGAATTCGACCACAGTAGTGCATTTACTATGACCTAAATGTACTGAACCCTTCTTTTTGACACAAAAATGACCAGTGACTGGTAATACTGACATAGCGGGGAGAATGGGTGCAGCTTCGGACTCAATAGTAAGAATCATAAGGTTAACTGTATAATTACCTAATCCATATACTTCGTTTTCTAGACCAGTTCCTGTCCTAACGGGTTGTCCATTTTTGTCATGGTAACAGGCGTCGAGCAGAACTAAATTCAGGTTTCCCCAAATCCAGCCCCCCTCGATGGTAACAGCAATATCAGGATCTAAAGAATTGAACAATCTAATCCATGCACCACAGGAGCCATTGTGAGTGAACGGGTACGGAAAGAGAGGCAGAACTCCCTTGTATTTCTGATAGGGAGGGAGTCGGCCACATATCCAACAGTTTGTAGCATTGTTAGTCTGATGGGAGTGATGTAACATACTAATGAATGTGTTGTTGCGCAGCGCAAGTCTGTAAGACAGTTCGTGAGGCGGTAATTCACTAAAAGAATGTTCGGCAGAAACATTGTAAGCAGATTGTTCACGCTTGAATTCCAGCAACAATAATCAAAAGACTTAGAAAAAACATAACCAATAATGTCACTATACAGTGACTGCGGAGTGATTTGCAGTATGCACGTTTCTTGAATTGTCTCTCTCTCTCTCTATCTCGATCTAGGGGATACATGTCAGACACTATTTAACCGATTCACCTAGGGGAGGACTTAAACAATTAAACTGTCTGACTTGCTAGATCGAAGTTTCATTCGGTACTCCTCTTGGGGAGTTTTCTCTCGTTCGGGAACTTTAAAGTCACTAGGTTCGATGCAGTCCTTGGAGGGGGTGGACGAGTCGGTTTCTGGCAACAGTTCATTACACTTTTTAATATGACTCGTGTGGATCCACCCCTTTCGGCCTTCCACCTTGATAGCGGTCCTCGTGGTGAGAAGAACGGTCTTCGGCTCTTTCCAGCGGGGCTCCAGTGGGCTTTTCCTGTCGAAGTTCCTAATTAGGACTGTATCCCCGGGGCGGACATCGTGTGGCTTTACATCAGTGTTGTCAGGGAAGGCTGCGGCAACCTGTGAACGACATGATTGGAGTGCAGACATCAAGGAGGCAAGGTAATCTGTCAGCATATTACAATCGACATCTGTTATTTTCTTAGGCATGGGCATCCCCCACATATTCGGTGGTCTGCCAAAGACCACTTCATACGGGGATAGTCCTGATCTCGAATGGGCGACCATTCTCATATAGAACAATGCAACTGGCAGGGCGACTATCCAGTCGACCCCTTTCTCTTTACAAACTTTAGCAAGGCGTGTTTTCAGTGTCTGGTTATGCCTTTCTACAAGGCCAGCGGCTTCGGGGTGTCGGACACAATGGAATCTCCACTGATATCCTAGCAGAAGGGAAACCTGTTTCATGAGCTCGGATGAGAATGGCTGTCCGTTATCTGAGTACACGACACGAGGCAAGCCGTACCGTGGGAAAAATTCTCAAACCAGCTGCTTGGCAGTGGTCGGGGCAGTGTAATCTGAGACTGGATATGCTTCGGTCCAACGGGAAAGTGCACAAACAACTACGAGGACATATTTGAATCCTCGACAACGGTCCATCTGGATATAATCCATCTGGAGGACTTCAAAAGGGTGATCGGGAGGATGAAATCCACCTTGCTCTACAGGGACGCTTTTACCTGGATTGAACTGACAACAGATCATGCAAGTACGCACTTTCTGTTTTGCTGCTGCTCGTAAGTGTTTGTTGTACCAGAGATTCTGTAAACTGTCTAACATCGCTTTTTCTCCTAGGTGTGCTGGACTATGTGCTGTATTTATCATGACTTGATCCATTGAGTCAGGGAGAAACCATGTAGATTTTCCCTTCGTGATCCATCCTTGATCTGTCTGAATCCCTCCTAGTTCAGTCCATTTCTTTATTTCATCTGGAGTGGCATGTGTCTGAATATCGATTACATCTAGGGTGGGATCCCTAACTGACATACACTGTGTCGGTACTACTGTCTCTGTCACATCAGTTGTCTGGGTGTGAGTCAATGCTGTATGTTTTGCTGTCTGGTCTGCCAGGTCGTTACCCTGGGAAACAGAATCCGTAACTTTAGTATGTGCTTTACACTTCATGACGGATATGCCCGAGGGCAGATGTATTGCTTCTAACAGTGCTTGAATGAGGGGACCGTGTTGGATCTTGGCACCATAAGAGGTCAAGAAACCTCGTTCTTGCCATAACATTCCGAAGTCGTGTACAACTCCGAACGCATAACGGGAATCAGTGTATATGTTAACATTTCTGTTCCTGGCTAGTATACAAGCTCGGGTCAGAGCGATGAGCTCCGCCGCTTGAGCAGACAGTGTGTCAATACGATGTGTTTCTTTGACTTCAGTTTCAGTGGTCACTGCATACGCGGCCACTAATTCTCCTGTACTTGTTCTCATGCATGAACCATCCACGTAAAGTGTCAGGTCTGGATTTATCAGTGGGACATCTGTTAAGTCTCGTCGGGGCTTTGTTACTGCATTTATGATCTCTATACAATCATGTGGGGCTGGATCTGTCATACTCGAAGGTAACAATGTTGCGGGGTTTAGAATGCTACAGCGTCTGATTTCTATGTGTGGCTGGAATAACGTCAATTCATAACCTGTCAGTCGTGCTATAGTCAAGTGCTGAGTCTGGGTTCTATTTAAAAGAACCTCTACAGAATGTGGAACTTGGACTGTTAATGGATGTCCTAAAACAATTGAGTCGCTCTGTCTGATTGCTAAGGCTGTCGCTGCAACTGACTTCAAGCACGCAGGGAGTGCCTGGGCTACTGAATCTAATGTACTTGAAAAATAAGCACAAGGCTTATGTGAACCTGCTTGGTCTTGAGCGAGGACAGACAACGCTGTACCATCACGTTCTGTAACAAAAAGTGTAAAAGGTTTGCTGTAACATGGTGTCGCTAGAACTGGTGCTTGGCATAAAGCTTTCTTTAATTCTTCAAAAGCCTGTGTATGTTCCTGAGTCCAAGGAAGGACAGTCGGAGTCGCTGCCTCCTGTGTTGTTAACTGGATGAGTGGTTTAGCTAGAAATGCATATTGAGGAATCCATTGTCTGCAGTACGAGGTGAGGCCTATAAAGGCCCGCACTTCCTTTTGTGTCTGGGGTTGTGGCATATTTACAATTAACTGAATGCGATCAGGAGTGAGCTGTCTCCCCACTTTGGACAGCAAGTGACCCAAGTACACAACTTGCTGAACACAGAATTGTAGCTTCGAAGGAGACACCTTGTGTCCCTTGTCGGCCAGGAAATGTAAAACTGTCAGTGATGCTTGCTCACATTCGGGTTCACTTCGTGCGGTGATCAGCAGATCATCGACGTACTGTAGTAAGGCAGTGTTAACTGGCATTATGATACAATCAAGTTGTCTTTTCAGTGCTTGGCTATAGATGCTGGGGCTTTCTGTGAATCCTTGAGGTGCGCGTGAAAATTTGAAACTTCGTCCATTTAAACTGAATCCGAAGAGATATTGGCTCTCTGGGTCAATAGGTACACTGAAGAAGGCGTTCTTGAGGTCAATTACAGTAAAGAACGTTGCTTCTGAATCAATAGCAGTCAATAGGGATGAGATGTCGGGAACCACAGGGTACTGTTGAATAATGCATTTATTCAGCTCTCGCAAATCAATCACCAGCCGATATACTGGCGGTGCATTGGGATCAGTACGTTTAAGAATCGGAATGATGGGTGAGTTACAGATATTGGAGTCGGTCTCTACGACCACTCCTTGGGCAATGAGCTCTTCAATGATTTCCAGTAAAGCCACTACAGCATCGGGTGGTAACTTGTATTGTCTGATTCGGGGTAGAACAACACCTGGTTTGAGTGTAACACGGTATGGTGTAATGTGCATATAACCTACATCAGTTGGGCCTTGTGCCCACAAGTGATCCGGTACATTTTTCAATCTGACATCAAACTCTCGTAATACATAATGACCCTTGAAATCTCTCAGAAAAAGTCTAACTCCTTCCGGAGAACAACATATCACTGCTCCTAGAGCCTTCAGTGTCTTTATTCCTAACAAGTTTTCTGGACATGATTTCGTGAGTAACAGGTCTGTAACACGTGATAATGGACCCACAGCCAGGGGGACGGGTTTCGATACCTCATTTACAATAGGCTGTCCTGAAAAACCAAGGGAAACATTCTGTGAGCCTGAGAGGGGTGCCCCTGGGACTTCATCATGGCTGATTGTTGTGCGACTTGCCCCTGTGTCAATTAAAAACTTTCTGTCTTTTCCCAATACTTGACTGTGTACATAAGGACCCTCTTGATCTACAGGGATCTCAATAAGAGGCAAACCACCCTCCCTCTCTAGGCTGTTTCATGTGTATCGCGGATAATCGGGGTAATCAGATTGGGCATACTGGTACATCTGCTGTGACACTTGTTGAGTCGCGGCAATGGGCTGTGGCTGTGACTGTGACTGTGGTACCGCTACGGTCTGTACTGTATGTGGTGGAGCATGCATAGGCTGTATATTCTGTGAAGTTTGTTGCTGGACCTGATCTTGTCTAGGCGGACGCGGTCTCTCTTTAGTTTTACCTGTTGATATATTGTGTTTCAGAACTGGACATTCATGTACGTAGTGACCTGGCTGCTTGCAATAGTTGCATGTCCCTTTAACGGGAGCTGCTGAATTCTGGGTCTGGGTCATACCTTTCCTCTGGCCGTCGGCTGGCACCGACTGGGCCACTAACATTTTCATTTTCATGTCTTTCATGCGTCTCTGTTCATGATCCTGTTCTTCTCTAATTCTGTTCTGGTGATACTGTAACATTTGCAACATCTGGGATGGCGTATTTGCTTGCCATGTACTTTCAACTTTGTATACGCGGTTCTTAACTAATGGCAGGGAATTCTCGACTAATTTCGTTACAAAAAGATGTGGGTATGACTCGCTACCTGGTTTCAGGCCACTGTTAATAATGAAACATTTCTCGAATCTTGAATAGAAGTCACTAGTATCTTCATCGTGTTTCTGTTTACAGGCTGAGATTGCGTCCCAGTCTTCCTTTTTAGTTGTCAATAATCTTGGCAAGACCTGTACTATTAAACCTGGTAATGCTTTAGCTTTCTCCCCAAGGCCTAGCCCTGGAGTACGAATTTTTTCTTCGTCTTCTATTTCGGTCCATATAATCTTTTTATCTCCCACCTCCCATTCTCTTTCCTTGAGTTTCTCGTAGATGCCGGTGGGCAACAGAACCTTTAACAATTTCATAATATCTGTATAGGTGTAATCTCCCATAAGTAGCATGTCTTTAAGTTCTCTGTGAAAACCTGCAGGGTCTTTATCATGACTGGGTACTAGTTTCTTCATTTCTAACAGTTCTAACTTGGTCAGGGGTGTGTATACATACACACGTTTCAGGGTATTATCGGTGCCCATGACTGGATGTACTTCTCGTAAGGGATTTTGCCTGTCAATGCCATGAAGACGCTCCATATGATACATTTTTCTTTCTGGGGGCGGAGCGGGAACGTATTGTGGGCCTAAGAAAGTGCTATATCTGTGCCGTTGTTCTAGAATTATTTGAATTAACTTGGTACTTAGGCCTCTCCATCTATCCATAAGTAGGGCTTCTAATGTATCAGGTAAAGGACCTGGGTCTGAATGTTGATTTCCGTATAACGTGAGGAGGTGCTGAATCATGTATACACCTGCTAATTTCTGCTCGTCTGGGGAAAGGTTCAGAAATGTCTGTGCTACTGTGTCATCATTGTATATATTAGGATTGTCAGCCCACATAACTGCTGACCGGGCTAGTTCTTGTTCATCCATAGAATTGAGTACATGGTACCCCATTCGTTCTTGAAGCATTTTATCGGCAACCTGAAACAGATGTTCAGGAGAATTCGGTTTTGATATGCCAGAGAGAAAAACTCTCTTGCTTTCCGGGCGAATGCCTTTCCTGAGGTAAGTTCCCTTACCTACATACGCTATCGTATCTGTAGTCTTTTCTGGTTCTTCAGATCCTTCCTCCTCCTCGGTGGAGCCAATTTCTTTTTCTTTTTCGTGTACTTCGATTACTGCTTTTCTTATTTTCTTGTACATGCTAGATATGCAATTTAATTTATCATGTTTTCCTTCGGCTATATTCTGACCCCACTTGTTTAGTGCTTCCATTTCTCCCGGGTCTGTCCCAGGCCTGTCTCGGTCTCTTATAAAGCAATTTATGAAAAAACGTAATATGTATGCTTGAGTGTCAACTTTCTGGTGTGCCAGGGCCTCCTTAATACTTTCAGGATTTTCCCCAGTCCGGACAAAATGATATATTGCATCTAAGTGATCAGGCATCTCTGGGAATAACACTAGATAATCTGTAGCTTGTCGCAAACGTAGTGATGCTATCAACATTCTATCGTCTTTACCGGGTACTGGATCGTATCTGCAAACTGGAAGGGGTTCTTTGAGTATGTCGAGACGGGGTGAGTGGAGCATAGGTTGCTTCAGCATTTCTCTAAAATTTGATCTGTGTGCTGTTGGCGGAGTCTGGAGACCCCCCGTCGCACCTCCTGAGGCTGAGGCTTGAGCATTATCTCTCTGTGGAGTCTGTATCTGTACTTGAACTTGTCTTTTAATAGGGTCCGGCAAACGCGAATCTGGTATCTTAACCTTAGGTGTGGGAAGTGGCGGAGGTGGAGGAACAGCCTGTCGGGTGGGTAAACCTTGTTGCGGTAATGGCGGGGTGCGGTCTTGGGGCGGGTTGCCACCTCCGTCACCGTCAACAGGCGGCACGCGGGCAGGTGGATTGATGTAAGCGGGAGCTACATCATCTAGATAGGAAGCGAGGAATATATCTTTAGTAGTCCTGTGTTTTACTTTAGTTGGAACCAATGGTGATGGCAGATTTTTCGGTATTTCTGAAATGGCTTCAGGTGAACCCTCGGCCACTAAGTACATGCCATTTACAAGATTGTTTCGTGCGCGGTCTACTTGTTCTGACTTTACTCGGATCCCTTCAATAACTAATTCATTTTCTCGGACTTTATCCGGTGCCTCTCTAAGTCTGTCTTCTCTACGGAGTTCTTTTTCGGCACGTTTATGTGATTCTTTACGCCACAGTTCTATGGCATCTTTCTGGGATTGTCTGGCTTTCTTTCTCCATAGGGCTTCTTCTACTTTAAGGATGCACTCGGCATCCCATGTTCCTGTAACGGGCCACCTGTGTCTTTCTTCTAGGTGCTTAGTGTAATCGGCCCACAAATCTAGATACAGTATGGCGTCTATGCCGTGTTTATGGTACATGAAATTTCCAGGCGTGTCCCTAGGGGGGATAGGAATTTCTTCCTCTAGTATCCCTTTCCTAGTTCCTATCTGCTTTAACTTATTGAAAAACGGCATCTTGTTCACTTAGTACTTGATACTCAATCCTTGCTACTTAACTCTGAACACAGCTAGTTACACAAGAACACAATAATGCACATTAAAAAAAACAGTCACTCATACCACGACATTAATCACATGAAAAACATTTGAAAACATATATGACTACCCCTATACTGGATGTACTGCTAAACAGCACAGATACACTGCTGAGAACAGTGCAAGAACTTGAAATAACGGATGTACTGCTAAACAGTACAGATACACTGTCTAAAACAGTGCAGACCGAATTTGTGTACCCAAACCCGTCTTTACCGGATACATAATAATGCACCCGTCTAGATACGTCCCAGCAATGGTACTCACCGGGAAGCACGGAAACAGAAGGCCTCGGAAAACTCGACTGGACTGGACCGGACTCGACTCGACTCGACACGTGGATACTTCGGAAACTGGTGGGCCTCTTGACACCTCGGACCTTGCTTCTTTCGGCTAGGCTCTAGTCGGGATCCTCCGCACTCCTCACTGCCTCGTCTGGGTGCTGATCGCAGTCTTCGTCACCTCCGTGGGCCAGAGGGAGATACAGGAAATCCTGCCAGTACGCGTAGTTCCGTCTAACTGATGGCAGGGGACAGAGCTTGCAACGCACCAACCGGCGCGTGAGGTGGGGGAGGGGTCCCTATTCGGGCGCCAAAATAATGTGGTAAATGTTTGATTTACCGTCCTAATTTCTATGCAGGTAAGTACTTAAACAAAAATAACTCAATCGGAAAGAAAAAGGCAGAGTCCGTGGTGTTAGAGTTCTTAGGGGTTTTATTCCTTAAAAAGGAATGGTACCAGACCGGATATCGTATTCCTGCCACCACAGGGGTGCAGGAAGGGATAGAGCAATATTTTATTGACAATACATAGCTTATATACTTAAAACGTAATATAGAAACCTATACAGTAGGCGTAACAGCTGAGAGAGACAAGATAAAACACACACGTGGTAGTGATACGTAATTAGGAGGCGTGAACTAGGCGTGAACATAGAGGTGTGTGCTAGAATCGTCACATGTAAGTGTCATAAAGGGGTGGCAACAAAAGCAGAATCTTGCAATGTCAGCAGAAATCTGAGGCCTGGGTGCGCGCGCAGCTGCATGACGTGTGATTGACGTGAAGCTGGAGGGTGCAGGGGACTTGACATTTACACTAGCGGAAAGAGACAGAAGTCTGACATGTCAGATCAACTCGTGCCTCTATCATATCTGATATCTGATGTTTAGGAACTACATTATCTGGACGGAAAAGGTCTCTGGGGCAGAAGCTATTCTATACTGACTGTACGTGCGCGTATAAGCGTCTAAGTGTCTGCATGAGAAGCGTGGGGGCATGGGCCTTCCATGGTAACATGGTAACAGAGGCTATGAATTACTTGCACGGAGACAGTGAGGCCGGGCCCTTTGCTCTGCAGCTGAGGGGATGTTTACTTAAACTAGTAGGGAGGAATGCAGTTTTGAAGAGCGTAACAGATATATCGAAGGTTGAATACAGTCTTGGCAGGCAGCAGGCTGAGCTAAGCGCGGTGAGCCGCGCCGGAAGTAAGGCAGAGGTCATGGGTACAGAGACCGGCCCAGGCTGAGGCATCTCAGAGTCAGAAGGCAGAAAAGGCTTGATGGCAGAATTCAGGGCCTACTTCGCCTGGGCTGGAAAACGTGTAAAGTATACCACAAAAAGACGTTGGCATAGCATATTTAGAAACTGAATATTCAACCCGTTCATGGCGGGTCTGAAAGAGGACATGTTAATGTTGGACGCAAATGTATTTGCGTCTTCATAGCTGGCACAGGAGGGAAGTTACATGCACTTTAAGCTGGTACATGGAGACGGTGGGGGTACACGTAAGGGAACATTTCTTGACCATAAAATTTATATTTCCTCACTGCGCTGCCGCACACACTGCTGCCATGCACCGGCGCAGGCACCCTTAGGGATGCCTGCGTGGTGGGGAGATTGTTTTTTGTGCAGGAAGGGTTCCCTGCCTGCACAAAAACAATCTGAAATGCAGTTTTTCAACTTTTATGTGTGCTGCATTAGCACACATAGGGGCAGATTTACAATAAGTGGCGCATCCCTACATATCAACAGGGATGCGCCACTTATTGTGCACCGCGGCTCCGCCACCATTGGTGCGCCGCATTTACATTGCGGCACACCATGGGACAAAAACGGCACAGATGCGTCAAGCATCTGTGCCGTAAAAGCGGCGCATTGCTGGAGTTGCGTCGCAAGCGCGACGCAGCTCCAGCAATGATTTGGGGGGCTCTATCTCCACAATGCTGCGTCAATCTTTACGCCTGCTTCAAGCAGGCGCTGAGTTTTGACGCAGCATGGACCCAAAAGTGACAGAGTGAAATCTTGTAGATTTCACTCAGCCACTTTTGGGAGGCGTTCCTGCACCGGAACCCCCCCCCTGCAATGGAACGCCTCCTATTGGCGCAGTGCTTTACAACGTGGCGCATCTGAAAGATGAGTCACGTTGTAAATTCTCTGCACCATGGCGCATCTTTTGCGCCACCGCTGCGTCACAAAAGTGACGCAAAGTGGCGTAAAAGAGGCGCAAGGGGCTTGTAAATCTGCTCCATAGAAGATTTAAAAAAATTATTGTTTATGTGCAGGACGGAAACCCTTTTGTGGGGTTTTAGACATAGAAGCTGCACACATATCCGAGATGTGACTTAATAGGGTCGGAGTAGCAATGTTTTAATTTGACTTTCCTGAAAACAGTTGTAAAGCTCCGATCCCCCACTGAATTATGGGTTGCTTTGTAGAGTCAGAAACAGTTATTCAGTGAACAAAAAACCACCAAAGAATTATTAGGCACTATGACATCTAAAATGACCCATGACCCATGTCCTCCAAAAACCCTTCAGCAGGTCCCAGAATAAATATCTGACCACCTAGTTGACATCTTCAATGGAATGCTCAACTCAGGCTATTTTCCTAAGGGTTGGAAAAAAGCCTCAATCCGACTCTCAATAAAAAAGGCCAGTCGCTCTTCTGCGGAGCATAGCAACTATCAGCCAATATCTTGTCAGCCTTTACCAGGCAAGATTGTAATTGCATTTTATAGCGCTTACTACCACTGACGAGGCATCAAAGTCCTTTATTGGTAAGCAGCACACTACTCCGGTGCCCAAAAACGATTCTTGGTGAATAAGTATGGAGAGATATGAAATTAAATGGAGCAGTGGACATATGAGTTTGTAATTTGGATTGAAAAGGATAGCAGAGGGATAGAAGAGGGCAGGGTTTGCATTTATGTAGCGCTTGCTTCCACTGATGAGATGCTGAAGTGCTTTTTGGCAGGTAGCATGGTACTCCGGAACCCAAATAGGATTAGTGGGGAATTAGTATAGTGAAATATGAAATTAATTCTAGTGGTGGACATGTTAGTCTTTTAGTTGTTTTGAAAAGGATAGCGGAGGGATAGAAGAGGAAGGTCTAGGAAGAGTTTTTGTTTTTTGAGCTCATAGCAGTAGGAGGAGGTTTGGGATGAGTGAAGGGGAGGCAGAGGGGGGACGAGTCAGAGGATAGGGGTTAGAAAGGCTTGTTTGGGAGAGCTGATTAGTAAAAGAGGTATGAGATGATGCAAGGAGGGGTAGAGGAGGGAAGAGTCTAGAGAGGGTTATTTTGGGGATCACAGTAGTAGAATGAGGCTTGAGATGAGTCAGAGAGTGGAGGTAGCGGATATATTGAGAGAGGTATTGGTTGAGATATAGGGTAGTGCATAGGAGATGCTGAATTATAAGTAAAGTAATAAATATAAAGATACATAAGTACATGAGAGGTATAGATGTACTAGGAAGGATTTATATATATATATTTAAGTTGGATTTAATCAACTCAGACTTTCAAGTGTTCCTGTACTTTAAGTTATTAGTTTTTGTAATTCAATAGTAAAGCAATTGTAGATAAATGGTTATAATAAAATACTTTTTTATGCAGTCACTTATATACATGTTAAACCTAGAATAATGTAACTATAAGTAATGTGTACATTTGTTAATCAGATCTAGCAAATATCTATATATTTAAAACATGCTTATTACACACATTTATACAAAGCAATACACATATGTGGGTACACATGGATAGTCCAAATAAATGCTATGTACAGAGGGATATGCTGTATATATTTATGTTTGAGTATGCTGGTTATGTGGGGAAGAGCCAACTCTTGAGTAGTCTTCTGAAGATAGGGGCACTATCCGTGGATCTTATGTTTGGGGGTAAAGAGTTCCATAGTTTGGCTACTTGTAGAGAGAAGGATGTGCCACCTATGTTTTTTTTCTTGGATGGTGGGATTTTGAGGCAAGGTGCCAATCTTGAGCGGAGGTTCCTTTGTTAAATGTATTTGGTGGTTTTATTCTTGATGCAGAGCAGTCGTGTTCTCTGTTTCGCTTTGTGGCTGATGCAAGGCATCTTTAATATGGATCTTCTGACAACCGGTAAACAATGGAGGGCTTTCAAGGCAGGGGAGATGTAGGTTTGTGGCTTTATATGTAAGAGTAGTCTGGCAGCAGAGTTTATAATCCATTGAAGCCTTTTCATGGCTGTTGTTAAAGATGATCCTTGGTAGAGGCTATTGGCGTAATCAAGTTTAAACAGAACAAGAGAGATAATAGCCTGGACCTTGTGTGGATATCCCAGGCGGGGGAAGATGCGTCCCAGAGTTTTTATAGTAACGAAGCTTGATCGTGCTAGTTTGTCCACTTGGACATTCATTGAGAGCTTGGAGTCCATGGTCATTCCAAGGTTTCTTGCCTCCTTTGATACGTTGGGTGTCCCAGATCGTCAGGCCAGGCGGCAAGTGGGTCATTATCTTTCCAATCACCACACGTGAGTATTTCCGTTTTGTACGCATTCAATTTGAGATGGCTTCATGTCATCCAATGATCCACGGCTCTGAGGCAACTGAAAATGTGTGAGTTTCAAATGTCTTTGAGGCTTTCCAGTTGAAGGAGTATTTGTGTGTCATCTGCATAGTTGTTGCACATGAGGTGAAATTGATTGATCAGTGCCGGTAATGACTTCATGTAAATGTTAAAAAGCATGGGTGAGATGATAGAGCCTTGAGGGGCACCTGCTTTTGTGAAGTATAGTTTGGACAAGAAAAGGAATGTATGGATGACATTAGTTTTGTTTTAAAAGTAGGATGTGATCCAGTCGAGAGCAGTCCCCTCTATGAGGGCTTCATAGAGTCATTGGATTAGACTGTCATGGTCAACCGTGTCAAAGGCAGCTGAGAGGTCCAAGAGAAGTAGTGCAGCAACCCCATTCCGATCAACGATGTTCTTAAGGTCATCCCAGATGGCAATGAAGCCACATTCTGTGAATCTTTCCGGATGGAGTCCAGTGTGGAAGTCTGAAAGTATGGCATTATTTTCAATGAATTGTGACATCTGGGCGAATGCATCGCTTTCTAGTAGTGTGCCCAGGAAAGTTTCATTTTTTAATCAGTCTTTGGTTGTCGTGGCTAAACTTGTCTAGGTTTGTTTTCTTTAGTAATAAGCGTATGTATGACTTTTTAGATCTTCTGGAAATGTTCCTGTAGTAAAGGAATTGTTGATGATTCTTTTAGTGTGACAGCAGATGTAGTTTGAAGAATTTTCTCACAGATTTGTTTTGGACATAGGTCAGAAGGGCTGCCGGCAGGTCTCCTTCCTTTGACCAGATCCACAAATTCATTGTGTGATATTTATTAGAAGGAATGGAGAAGCTAGGTTAGCGTACCCGTGGAAAAGAGTCAGTGCTGGTAGTTTTTCTTTATTTTAAATAGGAGTCCAACGTACATGCATTGGTTGTGTAATGATTTACCAATTTGTCTGTGAATTCCTGGGTAATGGGATTAGCTCTTTCTAGGCAATTTGGTTTACTAAATTCTGTGAGAATTTTATAGAAATCTTTATTTGCACATTTAGGATTTTTGAATTCTGTCTGAATTGTATTTTTTCTTAACTTTTTTGATTGCTGACGTGTAAAAACTGCTAAGTTTCTGTAGACACAGTTTGTCTCTATAGGTGGTTGTCGTTAATCAGCTATGTTAAAGGTTTCTAATTTGCTGTTTTATCTCCTTTAGCTCTGCATTTCTCCAAGGTGTCTGTTTCCTTTTGTTCGTTCTGTTGTGGTCCTTCCTCAGTTTCTGAACAGAATTTATTGTGTCTAGAATTGTACTGGATGTTAGTTGTATTTCTAAGAGTTCCAAATTGAGGGGCATATGTACAAGCCTCTACCGCCAATACATGATTTTTTCCGATGCGATAGAGGCTTAGCCTTATTTACAAGTCAGCGTTAAGCCACTTACTGAGGCTTAACGCTGCCATGTAAATAAGGCCACCTTTCACGCTATGGTTAGCGTAAAAGGGGCCGTTTCACTGTAACACCCCTTGATTTTGACGACCCCCCCCCCTATGTACAAGGGCAGAGTACATGGGAGGCAGTGCCACAATTAAGACCAGGGAAAACCTGGTCTTAGCTTGGCGAAACAAGGAGAAATGCATTATTTCTCCTCGTGTTTTCTTTTTACATGTGTACTGCCTTATGCAGCACACATGAAAAAAGCAAACTGCCATGGATTGTTTATGTACAGGAAGGTCCCCCTTCCTGTACCTAAACAATCTGTTAACACAATGCATTTTGTGACCTTCGTGGGTGCTGAATGAAGCAGCACACCTAAAACTGACAAAATGGCATTTTAGGATTGTTAATGTGCAGGAAGGGGCACCTTCCTAAACATAAACAACTCTCCCCTGCATCAGACACCTTAGCTCCATAGTGGAAGGGTGACTGCGTTAGCACTACACTGCTAAGTGTAGCGCCAGCACAGGGGGAAACGCAGGGCTGCACCATGTCCTTGTAAATATGGTGCAGTCTTGCGCTTCTAAAGTGGTGGAGTGAGGCGTTAAGCCATGACAGCCAACTCCTCATTCTGCCACTTCCTCGTACATATGCCCCTGAGTTTGTTCCGCGGTCACTAGGTGGACGCATGTAAGGTGGTTTTAGGTGTGTTGCTTTGTGTGGTTTTATGTTGGGAAGCAAACAAATGGTGGTCTGACCATGTGACTAGAGTCATTGTTTGAAAGGTAACTAGTTCTGTATTTGCAAAAATTACATCTAGGATGTGTCCAGCGATGTGTGTGAGTTTGCGTACGATCTGAAGTAGGTTCAGTGTGTCCAGGCCAGTGATGATTGTTTGTGGATGGGGCATATTGAGCTTGTCAAACCAAATGTTTAGGTCACTTTAGGAAAGTAGGATCTGCTTTTTATGGTTACCCCCACTTTTGGCTGATATTGCACTGTTTTCTGACTAGTCTCCCAAAGTCAAAAGTCAAAGTCAAAAAGTTTATTTGTACTGGTACTCGACAGAGGACCACAAATATTTTTTACATGTTACATATTTAAAAGAGATTCAATTTTATCAATACAAAGATAAAAACGATTTAAAAAATGTGTACAAATTATAGCAAACGAATTCATTCGGAGGTTGTTTGCACAGACTTATAAGTTCTCTCACCGTCAGGATTCTACAGGAACGATAAATAGGTTCTAGGAATCTAGTACGGGCTAAAATTACATTCTGGTTCGGACATACAAATAAGACATGCTCCAAAGTCTGATCACCCCCTGCGCACAGTGTACATAAAGGAGATCCTTCCGGAAGCTATCTTGAGGTATATGATAGTACGGGAAGGATGCCCAATCGAAGCATAGCAATTGTTCTCCTTGCGCCATGAGTCAAGGTTAGCCCGATGTAGGACCGGCTTTGTTTGTATTCTAGTAGGTCAATAAAGGGTTTATAGCTAGGTAATTTATTGCAGTGCCGAGAGTCCACTTCGTAGCTTAGTTTTGGGGTGAAGCATTTTAGAAACAGTTTTAGTTGTGCTGGTGACCAAGTAAGCAACACTTCAGTGCTAATATTTGCTATGCGAAATGCTTCAGTCATGTTCTCTAGGAAGACTTGCTTTTTAGCGTCAGACCCAAAAGTTTCTTTTTTCAGCAGTGACCTTAATGTGTTCTCTTTTGCATGCAATAGATTGTAGGCCCACCTAATTACATTTGCAATTGCTACGGCATAGGAGCTTGTGACTGATAGTTCCAATCTCAGTGCTTGAACAGGTACTGCATCTGACAATTTCATAATTTTTCTTAAAATCTTTCCCTCTTTGCGATCCATAAAAGCCCATTGTTTTATGGGTATACACTCCGTCGCGTAGGATAGTACAGGTGGTATTTTTACTCTGTAGATGTTTATCAATTAGGAAAAATGTCTGTTCCCTGTTGCGCTGTAGAGTCTCTGAAGGGCCGCGGCATGTATATCTGTTTTCCTTAGTAAATTATTCAACTGCGTTGTGTTGGTTAGATTTTTAGAAAGGATCCTGCCGAGGTAGGGATAGTCCTTAACTTATTCTATCGTTTCTCCTCCTAAATTCCAGGAATATTTGGCGCTTTGTTTCCTCCCCGAGAAGGCTAGCACTTTTGTTTTCTTGATATTTGGGACTAAATAATTTTCTTTGGAGTAGTTGTGCAGAATGTCCAGTGATATTTGTAGTCCAAAAGGGGTGAGGTCCAACAACACTATGTCGTCAGCATATAGCAGAGCATTTATTTTATGATTAGCTATTTTTGGAGGTAGGTCGGAACCCAATTGCAGGTAGTGTCACAAGTCACTTAAGTAGAGGGAGAATAGGATTGGGGCTAAAAGGCACCCTTGCTTTAATCCGTTTTCGGTTTTAATTCTTTTCGTATAACCTTTTTCTCCCCCCATTTGGACTTGACACCAAGTGTTGGTATGTAAGCTTACTATAGATTGTAGCAGTTGTTCATGTATACCAAGCTGCCTTAATTTTTTCCATAGTGTTGGTCGGTCTACCCGATCAAACGCTGTAGAATAATCTATAAAAGCAGCGTAAACAACCTGGCTTTTTTGGGTTACGTATTTGTCGAGAATGACCTGGATAACTGCAATATTATCTGTTACCGAATGTTTAGGTCTGAAGCCTGCTTGGAACATTGGAATCTGGCCTGTCGTGAAAGCCCATTCTTTCAGACGGTGTAAAATTTCTGCTGCGAATACTTTGCCCACGGCATCTATAAGTGCTATTTGACGGTAATTGCTTGCTTGGGTTTTGCTTCCCTTTTTGTGAATGGGGATGATAATGCTTCCCTGCCATGATTTTGGGACTTGGCCAGTATCTAAAATATAATTGAAAAGGGGATATAGCAACTGACTCCATTCCTTCGGGGCAATTTGTAATGCTTTGATTGGGATCTGGTCAGGGCCAGAAGCACCTGTTGTTCTTGCATTACGTATGTTTAGTTCAACCGATATTGCTGTCGTTTTATTTATTGGACATTTGTCTTTTCCTTTGTTATTAACCTCACTACTTTCAGATGGGACAATTGAATTCGATTTATAAAGATCTGTCAGGAAAGTTTCCCAGTCGTTCGGAGGGACCGGTATTGGTTGTAGATTCTTTTTTGATCCAGTAAGTTTTCCTATTAGATACCAATATTTGCGCTGGTTGTTCTTTTTCGCTGCAATCTGGATGTCGACCCAATTACGATCTTGTAGAGTTTTTTTATTTCTTTGATTCTCACGTCTCAGTTGATTTTTCAATTTGTTTATTTCCTTTTTTATATATGGTGAAGGATTCATATATTGGGCGCGTATGTACTTATTTAACTTTTTCTTTACTTCAGAGTTCTTAAAAGTGCGCCTATTTTTGTCTTTCTTCTTACTGGTACCTGCTGCGTCCTTTGCTATCATATTTAAGATAAGAGTTCTGAAATCTTTTATAATAAATTCAAAGTTTTCAACAGGATTTTCAGAGAATATTTTCGTTAAAATTTGAGAATGATCAATCAGTGAGGTGATTTTGTCAATGGTCGAAGAGTTCCAGAAAATACGTCTCTTTTCGCTGTTTATCACTATATTGCTTTTATGGTAGATAATGTGACAGGCTGCAGAAGATTTAGGTAACCAATCTGTTGTCAAATGCATTAGAGCGTGGTCACTTTCTTGGCAAAACTGGTTAAGCAGATGTGTGACTGTATCTAGCAGATCCGTACTACTAATTATGTAGTCTATAATAGATGGAGTCCCATTGCCCCGCCTGGTGTAGTTTGCTGGAATGTCCCCTTCCATGTTACCATTCACTATTACTCCATTAAGATTAGTCAATGTTGATAATAACAGTTTCCCTCTTTTGTCAGTTAGTATGCCCTCCGGGAATTGCGGGGTTATGATATCCTTACCTTCTTCTGAGTATTGTTTTGCCCACTTATTAATTTCTGAGTTCGAGATTTTACTATTAAAGTCGCCGACAATTAAAAAGGATGAATGAAGATGGTTTTATATTATAGTCTCGATCTTTTCCATGATTTTTAAGAATGTTGTATCATGCTTTTTACCCGGAGGAGCGTATACGTTAAAGAGGAGAATTGTATTAGGGTGGGCCGTGCTGTATGTTTTAGCGGAGATTTTAATGCACTGTAGGTTTTCTAGGTTAGTTTCTAATAGTTCCTGTGCCCACAGAAATTCTTCACTCAGTAGAATGGCCAAACCGCCTTTAGCATGACCTCGATGAGTATTTGTTGCTGGAATTTCGTAAATATAATAATTTTTGAAAGTGATGGGTTCAGTTGCCCACGTTTCTTGTAAGAACAAGATATCCGGTAGATTTCTCGTAGCTGTGGACAGTTTGTTCTTAATTCCACCTGCGATATTCCAGGAGGTTATTTTTATGCCGGTGCTAAACAGATTGTTGTTGAGTGCTCTTGATTTTATTACTATTCAGAGTCTCTGACACCCAAGCCCAGGATTTTGTGCTGTTGTCATTGTCAGGTTTTTTTGGAGCTTGGTACCATACTGCCCGTTGACCTTTGTTCACCAAAATTTTTCGTTTTTCTTGCCCTACAGAGTGTATATCTGAATACGTGATTTCTTGATCTTCTGTTACCTCGAAATTTCTTTGGAATTGTTTCCCATGTGAATTAGAGAGTGCACGTATTTGAGCGTTATACCCGATTGGAGCTTTACTGACCATTGGTTCCATTCTTTCCACTACATCGTAGCCGTGTTTGTGTAGTGTCTCCTTTTCATTAAGTATAATCTCTGGAAGAACAGACGACCAGAATGTTACCCTTACTAGTTTAGTATTGTCTTTGATGGGAAAGATTACTAAATCAAGTTCATTACTGCTCAATGATTGTAGAGGCTTAATATGCCGTAATAGGTGTATTACCCTCCCTCTGTTAAGTGGAGCTGAATCGCTAGGAAAAAGTTCCTCAAATTGTAGAATTTTGGAAGAAGGATCTTTCTCTCTTTGATTGTACCTGTTTATGACTTCCCTGATTTTTTTGTTATTGGTTTGATCTGGTTCCTCTAGGTGTCTGATAGGGACATATTCTTTTGCTCTTGGATCCAATTGTGGCGTCTTTTCTTCAAAGTTTTTACTGGTTGCTAGCTTTTCAGTGTTTTCAGATGCTAATATATGATCTGCTTGTTCCTCTTCTAGGTTTTGTATTATAGCTGATTTTCGAAATTTTAGTTTGTAAGTTTTTTTTTTCTGAATCCTTCTTAATGGTTTTTTCCTCCTTCTTTTCCTTCACTCTAAGTTATTTTCCTGTTTCTTTTTAGCTATCATTTCTCCATTTTCTTGATTTGTTATATTAGGGGTATGTATTTCCTGAGTATCGAATGCAGAATCATTTACGAGAATGTTTGTTTCACTTCTTTTTGTAAATATTGGGAAATGTTTGATTTTTTGCTGATGTTTTTCTTTGAAAAGTTTTTTTAGGGAGTATATTGTTGAATCGTTTGAATTATCCGTCTTTTGTTTTTGTTGTGTTTGAGTCTTAGAAGTTTGAGTACCAAAATCGCGTGTTCTTTTCTTCTGGTCTTTATTATATTCTTTTAATATGTCATGTTGCTCAGGTTTAATTGTCGCTGGTTTTTTATTTTCCTCTACTATGAAGAGATCTTTTTTCTTTTTCTCATCAACTAGATGTTTTAATATCCCTATTTGCACGTCCAAAGTTTGATCGGAATTTTCTAGAATGTTTCCCAGAAAAGAGAGAACTGATTCCAAAATCTCTTGCAGCGAGACCAAGGCTTTAGATATAGGTGAAGTTGTGTTAATGATATTATTATTTGTTTTAAAGTTGAAAGGATCCGATGAAAGATCAAGTAAGGTGATTGGAGGAGATGTTTTTTCCTGAATGTTATGGCTTGTTCTATGCTCCGAATTTTGTGGTCCTAGGTTTGATTTGTTAACATTTGAGTCTCCAAATACCATTGAGCTCCCTCTATTTTTTATAGGTGTTGAGGTTTTTAGAGTAGACAGTTCCTGTTCAAGGTTTTGTAGATCTTTTGGAGTACAAAGTAATTTGTTACTTAAATCGGGATCCGGATGACCCAATTTAGATTGTGAATTAGGTATCATTGAAGTGCTTTCAGTTTCCCTTGTGATTACGGAAGCAAGGGGTTTCTTTGCCTGATGTATTCAATTCTTGAGTGTCTTTAGCTGTAAGTGAAGTGAAGTATGTACTGATTGCCGGCGTTTGAGTTATACGACCAGGTTTTATGGCTTTGTCAGTGGATTTCCGTACCGCATTCTCAGTCCCCATTCTTTTCATAAATATCGTACGGGAGCGCAGTTTTTGAAGCCCATTTATTAACCTATAAACGTTAATTAATTTTTTATATATGTTGCCACGAGCAAACAAATGTATATTCTGCTGTTGTTTGTAGGTTATTTGGGTTTGCCCTAGTTTCTTACCGTAAAGAGATTATTTCTGTAGAGATGGGCGAGATGAAAGAGGGGGGGCCCGTCCCGTCCTCGTGCGTCCCCGGACGGCCACAGACGGCCTGCCCTTTGCCCGGGCTTCGCCCCGGGCTCCGACCCGTGCGCGTC
This sequence comes from Lissotriton vulgaris, assembly GCF_964263255.1. Classification (NCBI taxonomy): domain Eukaryota; kingdom Metazoa; phylum Chordata; class Amphibia; order Caudata; family Salamandridae; genus Lissotriton; species Lissotriton vulgaris. The sequence continues at coordinate 34,888 of NW_028250355.1, read as the reverse complement.
CCGCGATGCGCGTGCAATAGATCGCTTTTGAGGTATAGGGGCGTGTCACGGAGGGGGGGCACGGCACTCGCGGGAAGAGGACCAGCTGGAGATGTGGTATGCTGGTCCTCGCAGTCCTGGGGCCAGCGCCTCTCACTCCTCAGCTCACACGCGGTGGTTTCCAGCTTCCAAGCCGATCGTACAGCCAGCCAAAGGGTGATTTCTGCTACTCCTGTAGCGCGGACCAAGCAAAGCAGGCAGGGTTCTCTGAAACAGCGCAAACAATTGACGAGTGAAATCTGACTAGTCTGACTGGGACACAGCTGATCAGGACCCCAGTCTACATGCTTTCTCAATAAATTGGCTATGTTGTGTACTAGGTACACTCCATTTTGGATACTAAGGTAACCGTATCAGTCCCTAGTATATGGTACACAAGTACCCAGGCCATATGTACCCCAGAGGCTTGCACCACTTACCTTAGATATAGGTTTACTATATCTATATGTCACTACACCTGCCACGAGCAAACAAATGTATATTCTGCTGTTGTTTGTAGGTTATTTGGGTTTGCCCTAGTTTCTTACCGTAAAGAGATTATTTCTGTAGAGATGGGCGAGATGAAAGAGGGGGGGCCCGTCCCCTCCTCGTGCGTCCCCGGACGGCCACAGACGGCCCGCCCTTTGCCCGGGCTTCGCCCCGGGCTCCGACCCGCGCGCGTCCCGCGATGCGCGTGCAATAGATCGCTTTTGAGGTATAGGGGCGTGTCACGGAGGGGGGGCACGGCACTCGCGGGAAGAGGACCAGCTGGAGATGGTCCCGAGGCTTCCAAGCCGATCGTACAGCCAGCCAAAGGGTGATTTCTGCTACTCCTGTAGCGCGGACCAAGCAAAGCAGGCAGGGTTCTCTGAAACAGCGCTCCGACCCGCGCGCGTCCCGCGATGCGCGTGCAATAGATCGCTTTTGAGGTATAGGGGCGTGTCACGGAGGGGGTGCACGGCACTCGCGGGAAGAGGACCAGCTGGAGATGGTCCCGAGGCTTCCAGGCCGATCGTACAGCCAGCCAAAGGGTGATTTCTGCTACTCCTGTAGCGCGGACCAGGCAAAGCAGGCAGGGTTCTCTGAAACAGCGCAAACAATTGACGAGTGAAATCTGACTAGTCTGACTGGGACACAGCTGATCAGGACCCCAGTCTACATGCTTTCTCAATAAATTGGCTATGTTGTGTACTAGGTACACTCCAGTTTGGATACTAAGGTAACCGTATCAGTCCCTAGTATATGGTACACAAGTACCCAGGCCATATGTACCCCAGAGGCTTGCACCACTTACCTTAGATATAGGTTTACTATATCTATATGTCACTACACCTGCCACGAGCAAACAAATGTATATTCTGCTGTTGTTTGTAGGTTATTTGGGTTTGCCCTAGTTTCTTACCGTAAAGAGATTATTTCTGTAGAGATGGGCGAGATGAAAGAGGGGGGGCCCGTCCCGTCCTCGTGCGTCCCCGGACGGCCACAGACGGCCCGCCCTTTGCCCGGGCTTCGCCCCGGGCTCCGACCCGCGCGCGTCCCGCGATGCGCGTGCAATAGATCGCTTTTGAGGTATAGGGGCGTGTCACGGAGGGGGGGGCACGGCACTTGCGGGAAGAGGACCAGCTGGAGATGTGGTATGCTGGTCCTCGCAGTCCCGGGGCCAGCGCCTCTCACTCCTCAGCTCACACGCGGTGGTTTCCAGCTTCCAAGCCGATCGTACAGCCAGCCAAAGGGTGATTTCTGCTACTCCTGTAGCGCGGACCAAGCAAAGCAGGCATGGTTCTCTGAAACAGCGCAAACAATTGACGAGTGGCACCCGCGAAGCGGGTCCTGCGAGAAGTTGAAGGGCTCGGCTGGGGGCTTGTGACGGAGGGGGGGCGCGGCACTCGCGGGAAGAGGACCTGCTGGAGATGTGGTATGCTGGTCCTCGCAGTCCCGGGGCCAGCGCCTCTCACTCCTCAGCTCACACGCGGTGGTTTCCGGCTTCCAAGCCGATCGTACAGCCAGCCAAAGGGTGATTTCTGCTACTCCTGTAGCGCGGACCAAGCAAAGCAGGCAGGGTTCTCTGAAACAGCGCAAACAATTGACGAGTGAAATCTGACTAGTCTGACTGGGACACAGCTGATCAGGACCCCAGTCTACATGCTTTCTCAATAAATTGGCTATGTTGTGTACTAGGTACACTCCAGTTTGGATACTAAGGTAACCGTATCAGTCCCTAGTATATGGTACACAAGTACCCAGGCCATATGTACCCCAGAGGCTTGCACCACTTACCTTAGATATAGGTTTGCTATATCTATATGTCACTACACCTAAAATTTATAAGTAACTCCTGTAGCAGGCCTTAACAATCCTGAAGGCAGGGAGCTGGGTTTTACGTGAGAGGGTGGTAATGCATGAGCAGGGCCCCTCTGCAGCCTTCGGAGACCATTATCCCAGGTTGCCTGTGACTCAGCCAGACATATAGGTATAGGTGCATTATAACCTTGTGGTAAACGCTATCTCGAAAACTGCTGAGACAAAGCATATTGGAACGTATACCTCTACACCAGTAACTGGTGTGGGAGGTATGATTCCACCCTTCTGAAGCGTGCTTTGTGGGGTCACTGGTCTACCTGGTGCCAGACTTCTCAACCCGGACAGCACAAAATAGATGCTGCCGAGCTTAGACGCATTTCTGCCCTCCTACTGCTGAGCCAAGCTTGAGCAGGGGAAGGCAGCACAATAGGAATCCTGTCACAGGGAGGTGTGACCACCTCCCAGACAGGATTTAGTGTATTGGGGCTGGGTGGGGCCACTTCAAAGTGCCTGAAAGTCTGCAACAGGGGCACACTTGGTGTCCTTGTGCATAGTCCAGCTGAAACCAGTTCTGGGAGCCATTGGCTCCTGCTCTTGCGCGAAAATGGGCAAATGGACAAAGGTCAGGGGAGTATCCTCCCCATTGTCTAGAACGTTCACTGGGATGGTACCCTGAATCTGTCCAACTCTCTCCCAGTGGGTACAAAAGGGCTTACCTGGCTGTAGGTGTTTAGATTTTCCGTGGACAAGATTCTACCAAGAACAAACCACTAACTTTGACCTTCTGGACACTCTGGACTTCACTGGCCCTTAACTGGGTCGACTTTGCCTCCCTCTCCGTCCAAAGCTTTGTCTGTGCCCTTGCTCCATACAGGCTCTGTGCAGGACCTGTGGTGCACCAAAGACAACCAAAGGATCTTCCTTGGCGTGAAGGAGTCACTCCCCTGCAACTGCTGGCACCATAACACCAACTGACTGGCTTGCTGCTCCTGAGCTCCTGAAAACTCTGAAGACTCCAGCAACGCAGGAGGTAGATTCCAATGTTCCTTGAGGCAGAGATGCCCTCTCACCAGGTTTGAGGCCAGCATTCCTCATGGGGACTGCAAAACCCGAACCCTGTGCACCACATCCATTTGCAAGTGTATATGCTTGTTGGCGTTCCCTAACTTCATGCACTGGGCTGTCAATAGCCCTCACCTCTGTGCACATTTCCACCAAATGACTTTGACCTCCTTGCTCTTCGTGCCCTGTGATATGCTGTTCTTTTGATACTGCCTGAGTTCCCCTCGCGACTCCTGTGCCTCCGGCCTGTGAGTACCTGTGAGGGTCAACTTTGCTTTTCTGGACTACCCTGGTTTCTCCATGCTTGCTCTGACTCCCCTGCAATTAGTGAGTCCCTCAGTCCTTGCTCTGCTGAACTCTGACCTTACTCGTCCCTGTGGGTTACCGCTGCAAATGCTTTTCTGAGCTCCAGCCAGAAACCGACCCCTTTGCACTTGGCATCCTTCTTCGGACAGCTCGTGCCTGGCTCCTGGTTGTCGTCGGCCCCTCCTGGTCCTCGTGGCTGAAGAGTTAAGTCTTCATCTCCTCACCTGAAGTACCCGACATCGGTGGGCACCCGTCTTCCAAGCCAGTGCTCACACCCAGTGACCCACACTCTGTCCCCTCTGCTTTCAGGTTCCTTCCATCAAGAATCCATCCTTGGGTTCCACCGGACACTTTTCTTCTTCCCTCCAGTGATTATTGTTTGAAGACTCCCATTGAAATTCACCCTGGTTTCCTACGGCACTTCAGGCCTATGCACCCGGCTTCCCTGGGATAGGTAACCCGGGAACTTAGGTATCCATGGGTGGAGTGTCTCTTCAACCTCCTAACTTCCATGTGGTTTCTTCCTAGTCCTTTGGGAAGGGTCCTTAAACCTTAAAACTGCAAACGCAACTCTCCCATTGAATTGTATGGCACACACGGTTGTGCAGTCACACTGCACACGTCCTCAGTGGGGTCCCTACGTACTCACCTGGGTGATGAATTGGGGTACCAGCAGTTCTACACCTGCTCGACTTTGTCTTGACTCTAGTCGTGGTTCTTATACCACTATTTTAGTATATGGTTTGGTCCCCCTCTGGGCGCACTGTGTATTATTGCTACTTACTATTATGTATCCTCGTGGAAAGGATACTAGAGAGTGTTATACTAAGAAATACATATTTTTATAACTACGGTGTGGAAATCTTTTCATTTAATTAATGCTAAAGGTGATATTCTGGTAAAACATGCTGCTTTACATTCCTTCAAGATTAAGCCTGAAGGCTGCTCTCCACAGCTAACACTAGGATAGCTTTCTAAAGGTTATCTTTGACTTTATACATCATAAGAGTCATTTGGACAGGTGAAAGGTGCCCACTTTAAATAATGGACAGCATATACCAGGCCATCTTCTCACAGTCAACCAGAAGGCATAGATTGGAGTGTAGTGTTAAACGGTTTGAAACTCTGTCCATAAGTGTTTCTGGGAATGTTGCATTGCTAGGGGAAGGCCTTTAGGAGCTGGAAGTTACAGGAGGGAGATGGTGCAGGGTTGCATATGGTGAAGAGGGTCTCACAAACTTGTATAGAGACTTTGTCAGCTTTAGTGATATTTTATGTTTGTTTGAATACAACAGCTACACAACCTCCTCTTTTGCCTTTACAATTTTGTGTGATAGTTTTTTTAACTTCTTTTTATTTCTGCATTGTAGCAAGAATACATACACATGACATGTTGATACATCACCCTTTTGGAAAACATAGCAGCATTTTACATTAATTATCTGCATTGCTTTTTCCCAACATTCCCTTCAATTTCCCCCCACAATTGACATTTGATCATTTCCTTTGTCAGGCTTGGACCATTGGGACAGTACACAAAAATCCTCGATTCTCGTTCCACTTTGCCCAGATTCTTTTCCACTTTTGACGTCTGCCCCTATTCAGGTATGGCGTTTTTTTCTGTCAACATGCTCCAGTCCATAACTTTTTTCCAGTCACTGAGTGTTGGTGTTGTTTTTTACTCCCCAACTGCTTGATATGTTTCTTTTAGCGATTACCAGTGCTAAAATCACTCCAGTTCTCTCCTCCCCTTCCTCAGGTCTGTCGCCTCCCGTATGTTAAGTAAACATAACTTGGCCGACAATGGCACCGCCACTCGTATAAACTGCTTAAGCAACATATTATGTTAGTCCAGTAGGACTGGATTTTGGGACACTCTCTTATTATGTGAAATAATGTTCTTTCTTTTGTTTTTTACAATTTCCAAAATCTTTTTCTGATAAAGATGCACAGCACAGTTACAGGATTACACCGTTTCGAGGAAATGAGCACACAGTACAGAACAGCACAGCAGAGGCAATCTTAGCCATTATGACATTTGGAAACAATGCCAGAAAACAATTACGTATAACCACAGAGGGGGTGAAACATTGATTAGATAGAGGCGCCATAAGGGAGGTGGAAAGGCAGAGGGAGCAGGGGTGAGATATGAGCAATGGGGAAACAGTTCACTGACCTTCACCAGTGGCCGCCGCGGGTGGAGTGCCGGCGGGGAGCGCAGGAGATGTCTCAGGGCATTGTGAATTATGACTTAAGAGATGGGTCATGAGCGAGCCCCAAATGTCAATTGGGCGAGATCTGGCTGGTTGAAGGTCCCAGAACTCAGACAGGAGGGTTTGGCAGCGGGATGCATCTTCAAGCCAGAGGGCAACCTTAGGAGCAGGCTTGCAACCCCAAAACTTAGAGACGCTACGCCGCGTGAGGACAAGTAGCATGGAAGTCAAGTGGCGGGTGGCGTCTGGACAAAATTTAACAAAGTGTAAGAGGCAAAGCAGAGGGTCGGGTTAGATCAGTGACAAAGTGATTGCAGAGAAGGCAGCGCAGACCTCACGCCAATATGCGGAGACCCGGGGGCACAGCCAGGCGAGGTAATAGAAGTCCGCCGCAGACGCAGCGCAGACATCTATCACTAGTAACAAGTCCCAATTTGTGAAGTTGGGCAGGGGTCGGATATAGCCGATGTATGTACTTGAAGTGAATAAGGCTCAAGCGATAGATTGGTGAGAGGCGTTTGATCTGCTTGCAACAATATAACTAGTCGGCTTGAGAAATTTCAGCTCCCAGATCTTCACCCCAAGCAACGCGCGCCCGGTCAGTGGAGACGGAAGATGCTGTTGGCGTGTAGGCATACATTTTGGAGACCAATTTTTTAGGAGAGGGGAATGCACAGAGAAGATCAAGGGTAGCCATCGAAAAGGGGGTTGGGGAAATGTGGAGTGAAGCTTTTTGAAAATTGCTCTGAGTCGGTAGTATAACAGGGTGTCCATGGGACCAGAATCTGCGGCAGACGAGAAGAATGTATCCCCAGGGTAGTGGTCCAACACTGTTGAAAGGCCCAGCCGAGTGGCGCGCTTGGCCATTCTGGAAGACTGAAGAGGGGGAAAGGCAGGTTGATGAGCGATTGGCATAGTGTTTGCGGAAAGCATATAAGAGCCAGAGAATTTGCTGAGCCCTTCCCAAGCCCAACACAGGGTCTCACTGTGTCGATTTCAGTGCGAAGGAGTCTCGCCGGGGCGAATAGGGCAGTCGTGAGCGGCCACGGGGCGGCGAGGTCAGCCTCTACCGCGATGTGAGGTTGGAACGGAGTGGGGTGGGGCCTGAAATGAAGAAAACTGGCTTGAGCACTAAGGGCATACAGCTTGTAGTCCGGGGCGCCTAGCCTGCCATGCGACATTTGAAGCCTGAGGGTGCTATAGGATGTGCTGTAGGATCCCGGGTTGTCGAACGGCCCAGATGAGGGTGATAAGCAAAGAGCGAACCTTACGGAAAAAGTGAGCGGTGAGAGGGATGGGGATATTGACGAATAAGTATAAAAACTTCGGAGGTATCATCATTTTGGCAATGGCAATGCGCCCGGCCAACGAAGGTGGAAGCCGGTTCCAGAGAGGGATCTTGGGCTCAAACCAGTCCTCTGCATGGCCAAAGTTAACTCTCCAAAGTTCATCCACATCCCTGCTTAACCAAATGCCCAGATATCTGGTGGGCTCCAATGCCCACGCGAAGGGATAGTCAGGAACAAACAGGTGTCGTGGCATCTGTAAGGAGAACAGTACAGACCTATTTCAGTTGGCCTGAATTCCTGAGTAGCAACCAAAGCGTATCACTTCACGGACCAGTGGGTTGAGGTTCTCTTGGGGATTATGGGCATAAAGAGTGACATCGTCCGCATACATAGAGACTAGCAGGGCACAGGCCACAAAGCTGATGCCTCTCTGGGTATAAATTTGCAGATGACGAGCCGCTAGGGGTTCCATTGCAACAGCAAATAGTATGGGGACAAAGGACAACCCTGCCAAGTACCGCGCCCGATGGGGACAGGCTCAGAAGTCTGTCCATTTATACGGAGATGGCCAGTAGAAAGAGGGTAAGGGAGAAGCACTTTACGTAAAAAAAACCTGGCTAAGACCCAACCGGGGAAGGAGATAAAAGAGGAAGGGCCACTCCAAGGTGTTGAAGGCCTTGGTGGCATCGAGCAGGGCGGCCACTGACGGAAGCACGGGATAATTTGATGGAGGACAGCGAAAATGGTCCGGAGGTTGTGAGAGGTCGCGCGTCCGGGAATAAAACCGGAATGGTCAGGGCGGGCAATGAGCAGCATGAGAGGAAGGAGTCCGGAAGCGAGCAATTTGGAAAAGATAGGAGCGCAGCAGGCCCAAAGGATGAGATGTGGTGCCTGACTTGCAGTCCGGGTCGTCGCAGTTTGGGCCGTACAAGGCAGCAATTGTCAGAGGCTGGGCCCGAAGAGTGCCATGCAAAATCATAAATCACCCCCCAGTATCAATGAACGCTTGGGAGGTCTGCCTTGGGAGCCTTTTGGGCATTGACGGGAAAGGAGCCTAAAGGAGGTGGCGGGAAGCAGATGGGTCTCTTGAAAAAAACAAATGTCCACTTTATGCCGAATGAGGTGGACATGCACCAGTCATGCCTTGCGGAGGTCGTTAAGCCCACGAACATTCCAGGTCCATAGTGTAGTGTCAAACATAGTGCAGTATCAAAGGACGGGGTGCCCAAAAGTGGAAATGGAGAAGGCAGAAACTGTGTAGAGATGCGCTGAATAGTGCAGTGAATAACGAGGAAGAGCAACAGTGCAATAGCCGTGGAATCTCTGTGAGACAGTGCAATCAAAAATACAATAAGGTCTTCATGAGGAGGCAACAGATCGAACAATACAATCCCCCCAACAGGAGTTTGAACAACAGAAGAGAGGAGACTTAACATGAAAGGGCTCAATATGTGAGCCAGTGAAGACGGAAACAGTAGTGCCTCATTGGGAGGTCGCAAATCCCAAGCCCCCAACACCTAACCACCCGAGCCCACCCTCAAAACAATAACCCCAGAGAACCCCACAACCCACTCCCACCCCCCTCCCAATCAGGTTGAGGTACCACCAATTCCCACCCCAGGGACCCACAACCAGGATGGGAAAGAACCGTGTCCAAGAAGGGAATCATCCCGTGAGCGCATGACAGTGCTCAGCACACACCTAGTGGCCAAGCCATAAAGGGTGGCAGACAGCGAAGAGTGAACATCAAGAAGTAGAGGACACTGTGCCGATGGCAAGGATATGAGCTGTGATGGCCTAGGAGTCAACATAAATACAATAGTCCCCATTTGAACCTAGAATCAGAGTAACAAAAACCAAAGAACATAAAGAAGCCAGAACGTGCCAGCAGGTCAATCATTATCACTGAGATTATCGTCAGCAGCAGCTTGGGAGTTAGCAGACGAAGAGCGATGTAACCGGTCCAGTTTTTTAACAAATGCCAACACTTCTCTGGGGTCTGGAAACATGAGAGTCTTGGAGCCCTGTTTGACGCGCAGTTTGGCAGGATATGCCAATGAGTAGGAGATCTTGTGCTTCTGGAGGAGTTGTTTCGCCAGAAGGAATTCACAGCGAGTCGCCTGGACCGCAGTGGTGTAGTCGGGATAGAACGACAGGGAGTTGCTCTGATGCCGGATTTCACCTTTCTCCCTAGCCACTCGTAGAATGGTGTCGCGGTCCCTGAAGTTCAAGATTTTGGCAATGATAGGGCGGGCCAGCAAGCCTGGGGCAGGGCTAGGGCCGAGGAAGCGGGAGCCCGCTCGACAATGAAGACAGGTGAGAGGATGTCGCCAAAGAGCTCACGAACCAACTATTCCACAAAGTCCTCCATACCGGAGATGTTGGTGGATTCAGGCACTATCGTGATGCGGAGGTTGCTCCTACGGGAGCATCCCTCCAAATCCTCATTCTTCTTCCAGATGAGGTAAAGTATTTTGTCCATTTGCAGCAGTTTCTGTCGATCTTTGGTGGCGGAGTCCTCCACGTCCGACACCCTGGTTTCTACATGCAGGAAGCGGGCGTCGTGGGAGTCTACTCGGGCCTTCACTGTGTCCAGCCGGGCTGACAGTTAAGCTAGCTGGATTTTGGAAAAGGGGGTGGTGATGGACAGAGTTTCTGAATGATGCAGAATTCTCTCACCCAGTCAAGAGATCAGGGCTTTATCCATCACCGTTTTTTAGCTCACTGCACCATCCCAGCTCAGAACCTGGCTATATGCAAATTAGTCTGTTCCTGCCCCAGTGCATGATGGGAACAGAGCAAACCAAACTACCAAGCCAATTCTTATACTGGGAAGGAAACAAGCCTCCGGGGACCGGTTTCTGGCATTACAGCCGTCATCGGCCCGGCTTGCTTGAATCCTGATGGTGCAATGAGCAAGGGACTCACGTCTGAGTATACCCTCCCACACATAGTGTGGACAAAATCGATTTTGGAAAAGGGGGTGGTGATGGACAGAGTTTCTGAATGATGCAGAATACTCTCACCCAGTCAAGAGATCAGGGCTTGATCCATCACCGTTTTTTAGCTCACTGCACCATCCCAGCTCAGAACTTGGCTACATGCAAATTAGTCTGTTCCTGTCCCAGTGCATGATGGGAACAGGGTAAACAAATCTACCAAGCCAATTCTTATACTGGGAAGGAAACAAGCTTCCGGGGACCGGTTTCTGGCATTTCAGCCGTCGTGGGCTTGGCTTGCTTGAATCCTGATGGTGCAATGAGCAAGGGACTCACGTCTGAGTATACCCTCCCACACATAGTGTGGACAAAATCGATTTTGGAAAAGGGGGTGGTGATGGACAGAGTTTCTGATTGATGCAGAATACTCCTACCCACCCCCTTTTCCAAAATCGAAATAATCTAGCTGGGACACTATGCCGGTGACAGTGGACTTGACGTCCAGCATGATGGCCTTCAGGTCGACCTCACGGATAGGAGCCATGTCGGATGGAGTCAGGGAGTCCCCTCCGTCAGTGCCAGCGCCCTCCTGGCGCATCTAGCAGCGCTGATCAGGGGCAATTTTGGGTTGCTTGGGGATCGGTTCTTCCCATGACTGAGGGAGCGAACAAGCAGCGGAATAAAGGCTATGGAGCAAGGAGAAGAACGTTGCACCCGAAGACGGTATAGCAGCTCAGGAGATGGCGGATGCACAGGGCCAGCAGGCGAATCTGTCGGTGGGCCGAGGCAGTCAACTGGTGTGCCAGAAGCTAATGTGGCTCGGAGGCCACCAGGGACGGAACCCAATGCCAAGGGGTCATAGCGAAGAATCAACAAGCTCACAGTCCGGTAGAGAAGCAACGGGGCCTGGCGTGTGAAGAGTGGACCAGACCGGCGTGGCGGTAGGGTTGGTAAGTTGCGTGCAGGGCTGCCAGTGAAGCAGAGGGAGCAGCAGTGCCAGCCCAGCCACAGGCATCATAGGAGAATGCATGCCAGGAGTAGGCAAATTTGCACCGTGAGCAGTGGGTGCTCCTTCACAGCGCGATGCACCGAGTAAGGGGACCCCCAAGAAGGAGGCCAATAGCACAGTCCAGTTACAGGCCAGAGGAGTGCGAGATTGTGTTAGGAGGAAGGCACCTCAGGCACCAGGCATCCACTGCAGCAGGACCCAGCAAAGGGCGGAGGATGAGCCCCACACAGTAGAGCAAGTGAAGGACCGGATCTGAGAGAAGAAAAACAGGAGCTCCCAGGCAATGGAACCAGCCGGCGCGGGACTGGTGGGTGGGGCCGACGGTCAGTGAAAAAGGTTGGTGGCTCCCAAGAGCTGTGGCAATGAGCGGCAGGCGTGTCTCCCAAGGGTGGATGCCCAGTACACGAGCAGCCACAGGCAGATCACCCCCGGGGGTCTCTACATTGAAGGGGCAACGCGGCCAGCACCGAGGCTGCAGCAGGATATCTCAGGGTACCGGCGTGCTGCAGCAGGAGAGGGCAGCACACAGCAGGGAATTGAGGGGAGTGCGCCACCCGTGTCACCCGGTCTGAAGAGGAGAGGCATGGCATTCGCGTGTGAACAGGCCGGATGGATCAGCGAGCGCACCCCAAGCCTCACCGCAACGCGCTCCCACAGCAATGGCACTCACCGGCTCAGGCAAAAGGGTTGCGAATGTGGAATGCCGGGAAAAAATCAGGAGCCTGGAAGCAACCCGCAGACAGCCTCGAGGGTTCTGGGTTGGCCGCGCCATCCACGGAGCCTAGGCCCGGGACACCCGCAGCGGTGAATCTCAGTCCAGCAGCGTTTTAGGAGACAAAAGGGTGACCATTCCAGGCAACCTGGTCGGGTAAGTGGCGAAGTTGCGGTGTTTAGCAGCAATGGGCACTGTGTCTGCAGGATTTTGATCGGATAAGTGGCTTGGCATTCAGAGCCCACACAAGGTGCGGCCATCTTGCAGCCAGTTAAGCAACCTCCCTTTTCTTTCTTGACCGCATCCTTTCGGCAAAGTGGATCTGATTGCCTAGCCATTTTCGCCAATGCAGTACATGAGATATAGGCTCTGTGGAACACTTGAGTTGTATGAGGCGAAATCAGGACATAATAGCTACTTCTTTAGGGGATGATAGGGCATCGGGCAATTTGTCCTCTTGCATGTCTGCAATGTCTTTTACCCATTTTTCCCACAGATTTACTAACGGGTCAGGGGCATTGTTTACTAGCTTTTTGTATGTTAACAAGATTGCCTCTTGAGTTATGTATTCTTCAAGTAACCTGTCTAAGGGTGGATTTTGTGTGATAGTTTGATAGCCTAGAGGAACAGATTCAGGGAACACTGGAGCCATTCCATCTCCTAAAAATGAATCAGTTCTGAAGAGTAGGTCACGTTGTTTATGTTTTGAAAAGCATATGGCTACCCGAAGGCTTCCACACAATTGTGAGTCTTGTGCCGAGAGTAGAGCCTCTGGTACATTAATGGGGAAACAGCCATGTCTTAAGATTCTTCCTGAATGAAATTTCATTTTCCAGTGCTCGCATACTGAGTGGAAAATCGTTCCACAACTTCAGTACTATGTGTGCAAATGATCTTCCTCCCCATCTCATCCTTTTTACCCTGGTTGAGTGAATTAGGATGCGAGGATCTCAGGTGTCTAGTTGGAACGTAAATGGTTAGCATCTGTCTGAGCTTTAGTTGGCCCTTGTTATTTATGACCCTATGAGCAAAAAAGAGGGATTTAAATGTAATCCTTGCCTCAATTTGGAGCCAATACAGCTGTTTGAGAGGTTCTCTTGTGAAGACATAGCTAAGAACCTTTAGAAGGAGCCTTGCTGCTGCATTTGCACAGTCTGAAGTCTCTTTTTTACGTATTTGGGTGCGCCCACTGTGTGTCAGTGAGAAGGTCGTAGATGTGATGTTTGTTTTCTTAGAGTGATTGATCCTGTATTAGTAGGCAGGTTAGAGAATGTGCTTTAGTGATGTAGAAGAGCAAGCAGTATTTTGTGGGCTTGTAGCAAGTTTGCCATTAGTGCTGGTATTAGCCGAATGCAGATAGCAATAGTGTGGCTTTTCTGTACTGTGTTCCTCGTCCAGCAGGCCAAGAAGCACACATTGATGGGTCTGCGTGTGTAGGTTGTGGAGATGGTGGTTGAGAGTGAGTTGGTGAGCTGTGTTGTTTTGGAAGAGTAGGCTTGTTGTGCAGTAGACATATTTGGTCAACATGTTTCAGCCATTGTAGGAAAGTGTAAGCCTACCCGGCTTTCGTTAGGACCTCTTGAACACTACTTCAATAAAGCTTGACCTAAGCTTAGTGAAAAAAGCAAAAAATAACCCCTGGACTGATCCTCCCCCTCGGCTCAGGATCAGTCCAGGGGTACCGACGGGCAGAGCGGGGCCTCCAACCCTGAGCAGTGGCCAGGAAGAGGTGAGGCTTTCTCCCAAGCATTTTTGGGAAAGAATCCTAAATACTTTATGAAACAGACATCCCCCGTTTGGAAAATCCATTGTACGGTGGGATGTTTTGTATCATTAATTTGTGTTAATTTTTGCTTTTGTCACTAAGCTTAGGTCAAGCTTTATTGCAGTAGTTTTCAAGAGGCCCTGACGAAAGCCGGGTAGGCTTACACTTTCCTACAATGGCTGAAACATGTTGACCAAATACCATCCTTAACAGACAGTTATTATTTCAAACTGTCTCACACTCATTTTAATCTTGACACCATGATTTTCCCAAATAAACCTTTCCTCAAATCATGGTAGCCAATTTTACATCTCACTTTTTGATTCTTTTCTCACTGCAATGTAATATCCCACACCATCTCAAACTGTTTTGATTTTTGGTACGATCCATCACTGGTGATTCCTTGGGTTTGGAGAAGCACATAATTCCAACAGGTGTGTGGCTCATTAACAGGACCATCTTTGGTTCTATCCCAGATGATGAAGCTCTGCCATATGGGTGAGCTGATGGGATTCATTTCCTTTTTGTTGTACACACCTTACAGGTGGACACAGAGTCCATCACATTTTTCTTTTCTTTGCCCCCATTAGTTGTACAGACCATTGAGAGTCCTTTTTGTATTGTTATACTGTGAATAAGGGGTATGTCTGTCCTTTGGTCTTTAAATAATTTTCTCCTTAGACCCTCCACCAACCTTGTTTTTGACGGAGTGCCGAGTTAGCCTACTTGGCTTAATGCCGCGCACTGCCACTTCTGAAACTCAGGGCTGTACCGTATTTACAAGAATACGGTGCAGCTTTGCGTTTCCCCCAGTGTTGGCGCTAATTTAGCTGCCTAGCACCAATGCAGGCACTCTTGCACCATAGTGCACGGATGCTTGCATTTAGGGCAATGATTGCTTATGTGCAAGAAGGTGTCCCTTCGTCCACATAAACCATCTAAAATGCGTTTTTAAATTTCAATGTGCAAAACTCCTTTTTTATATAATGATGATTGTTTATGTGCAGGAAGGGACACCTTCCTCCTGCACATAAAAAATCAATGGTGTTTTGGTGTTTCTATGTGTGCTGCATAAGGTTGCACACATGGAAGCAGCAAAAACAAGCGCCGGAGGTGCTTGAAAAGAGGAGCGCTGCTGGAGCTTTGCGGGACGCTCGAGTAAAAGGAGGCTCCTCCCTGCAACGCTATTTCCGTTTGTCTGAGGCCCACACGTTGTACCTGGGGGCTGCTGCACTGCTACCGCTCACACCATCACTGTCACCAGGGGCAAGGACTTCAAGTCCTAGCACTCCCCCTGCGGCGCATACCATCCATGCCAGCAGGAAGCGCCCGGAGGCGCTTGAAAAGAGGAGCGCTACTTCCGCCCCGCGGGACGCGCGCGGGTGTGCGCCGGGCTAAGCCCGGGCAAAGGGCGGGACTTCTGGGGCCGTCTGGGGCAGACCGAGGCTGGGCTGAGCCTCCCCCTTTATGTACTGATCATAAGGGAGTATTGAATCGTGTTGGTAATGACCCCCTGATTGGAGACGAGAGGATGCCTGGACTGTGAGTGATTAGGCGGAGTCGCCATTACATTGTTTTATATTAAATACAATTTGTGGGGGGGAGCCGGGTGGCACGAGACTTTGGCTATCAGGGTTGATTCCATCCAAGTCACACAGCAATTTTGGGGACCCGGATTTGTACTAAGACAGTACCTGTGCATCTGAGACCCAAATCTGCAAGCCGGGCAATATAAAGGCCAGCACTGTGCAAACAAGATCAGCCAAAAGATGTCATAATATTCCTTCTAATCCCAGCTCGGCGACCAAACAATAGAGAGAACTCCCACCCACAACTGTACAGCCCACTACAATTGACTGAATGTTGCCAAGGGCAATTGGGGTGGTATCCAACAAAATAGAGCGAACGGAGAGACGCCTATCACTAACCCCAAATATCGACCTGACTGCGACTACCCAAGAATCTGATAATGATATTACGGTTAATTCCCCATGTGGTTCATTTGTCTCGCCATCTATGGCAATTTCATGTGGCCAGAGGGTGAGCAATGCTGACTCTGTGGACATCAAAGTTGGGAGAAAGTCATCCACCAGAAAGAAAAAGGGGGTTAATTTTAGAAAATCCAAGTCTAAGAAGTGTAAAACGACCTCAGCGCGGAATGTAGTAACAAATGTGGTAGAGGAAGAAGTTGGGCATGTTACGCAACTGCAAGTTCCCCCTATCTGGCTGTCCCAACTTATTGCAGATTTGTAATCCCACTTCGAGCAAGTAGTTAATACCCAAATGAAATTAATTGTGAGCAGGTTGGACAAAATAGTAACCCTAATGAAAACTAGGGGGGCGGGGCTCAGGGTGGCACTCCACCTCCTATACTGTAGCTAATTACAAAACCCCCGAGACTACTGTAGGGAATGAGCACAGCAGACCCCTCATTGCGCAAACCATCACTGCTATGGATCTGTCATCATCCATAACTAGACAACAGCCAAGTTCTAGCGGTTCTCCGTACAGAAGTACCCCGTGTATAGGGAAAATAAACACTGTCCCATCTATCACCACTGCACAAGTGCTTAATAGCGGTCCCCCTTCTTGAAGCACCCCCAGTATAGGAAAGGCGCCCATTGCCCCGTTAACTACTAACACACAAGCCCCATCCCACAAGTTAACTGTCTCTGAAGCCCCACTTTTTGGTCATCCAAAAGGGTCATCTCCTAAGGCGATTATTAACCAATTACCTAGTATAAACTTACCCCCTGAGGCAGCCCCATATGTGGTTATACTTGCGGGAGTGCCAGAACTGAAGCCAGAACACACTGAATGTCATGAAGTACTAAGGAACAAGACCATGTTCTGGCTAAACAAGCACAGGCTGCTGCCAGGGAACGAACAGGGGGAAATTTTGCATGTGCGGAGAGTGAGTTGGCTGGGGCACAGGAAAAAGGATATTGTGGGTAATTGTGTGGTGGTCAATTTTAGAGATTGTAGATTAGTCAACCACATCTTAGGAGGCGGACTGGTAACCCACCCAAGCAATATTATACCCCTGCCCTTAGGTTACTTTTACTGGAGGGGAACCCCGAGTTATGACCAAGGCCCTGCGCACACACGAAGAAGGGATTGCTCCGTCGATGGGATGGGACCACGTCCTCTAATGCCGGGTGCCCCCCCAGGTCACCCGGGTGTATTGAGTCTAAGAAACAGCTTTGAACCCTTGATGTCTTTAGAGGAATTGGACTGACTATTGTCCAATAGAGATCACTCCACGAAGGTTCTAGGGGAGGAGGGAGGTCTTACCCTCAACCATCAGACTCCACTCCTACCCCCCTACCTAGCACTGTCTGAGTCCTCCAGGGTTGAAGATGATTTGGGTTGGGGCTTGCAGCCTGCGCATAAGAATGATTTGCGGGATTTACTGGTAATGCTAGAAGTGCCCCCAACAATTGAGAATTCTAATAAGAGCCCCCCTGATCTTACTAGCGTCCTAGGACCCCAGTTTGGGTCTTGGCCCACGACACCAGGGAGCGAGGATGTACAGGAAGTAGATCAATTATTTTCGTCATCTCACAGAATAAATACCCTACCAGGGTTCGTAAGACCCATCGTTGATCTAATTGGTGAGAGACCAACTGTTAACATCTCCGTTACACCGCAGCCCACAGTAAGTTATTGTGCTGAGTTAGCCAGGAGGAAGGGGCTGTGGCTCCGTTTGTAGTATTAGCCGGCGATTTTAATTGCCATTTATGCCATACTTTACTACCCATCATTTTGGAACACAAGGAAACCCAAAAAGGGCCTTCGGACCATGGGTTAATTTACTTATTATAGGAAACAGGGGTCCTAAGGAGTTACGATGTAACAAGAGATGATAATATAGACCACAATCAGTACTATATTTTTCGACGCCCAGCCGGGCCTGGAGTAATTTATTAAGAAATAACATAGAATTACATTGACCTGGAGAGGGTCAAATATGAACAACAAGATAAGGTACAGTCCTGTACCTATCCCGAAAAGGTTGGAAAACCAATAGAATCAAGAAAGATAGAAGGAAGGAAAGAGGTTTTTCAGGCAAGAAAAAAGTTTTTTAGAGCCAAAGAGTGGCTTACGATTTCAATAAATAGTTTCGCAAAATACACCCAACAGTGTCAACACTTAGATATACACATTGAGTCATATGTTACACTGTTTAAAGCGTTGACGTTTCGATCCCTAAGGGCTCTTAGTAAAATGGGATCATCATCAGGACAATTTACAATCACTGCCTGTATTACAATGCGAATGCCTGTAAGGAAAAAAGGGGGGGAAAAATAGAAACATAAAGTAAGGCATCCGCCCGAAATAATAAGAATTTAAAACCATTCGACAGGGCCCAAGTGCAAGTTAAAAAGGCCGTTTCTCTGTTACTACTCACGGACAATTAACTAATGTGAAGGTGAGTTGTGATATTCATATCGTTTTACAGGAGTGAAAAAACGGAGTGAAAAAACGGCGCAGTGAAACGGTGATAGATTTGTCATCCACTACTGATTGTGTCCGAAAGTGCTGTATCAGTGTAGACAGTGACATCTTCGTTGCGCGCAATTCGTGGTGCGTGCGAGGTGGTTCCGTGGTTCAGATAAGGGGGCAAGGTTGGGTTCAATTGAAGTGCGGTGGTGGTGAAAGTTGGTGAGGGATACGGTTGGGCATGGGACTGTCTGTGGGCAGTCATCAAGCCGAGGTCAGGACAAATTACCTTCACAAGTCCTAGATCAAGGTCGTGATGGCATGATTGTTCTTCGTTGGAGAAGATTTCTCTTTCCGGCTCTTGGAGCTGGTTGCTGTATGGTAAAAGATCATTACCATTAGCGGGACAAATGAGGGCTGTAACGCCGAGGTCGAGGGATGAAGGTTGAGGCTTACCTGGCTACACTTTGAGCAGCCATGAGGGGGAAGTAGAACACAAGGGTTTCTTCCCGTTTTTGTGGAGTAGGTTTCCTCCTTTGTTTTGATCCGCAGACTCAATGCTAAATAACAAAGAATAAAGTTAAGGCAAGCCCTTCCAAGGGCGGTGGGATTGAAGTCTGAGCTGCGTTTGGGAGTAGGCTTACCTGACTTCTCGATGAAAGCGGCGGTGGGGTGGTGGGAGAAACTCAATGGTCTTCTCCCCCTTCAGTGGCAACGTGAATCCGCTGTGCAGGGATGTCTCGTGAGTTGGTCATTTTAAAGCCGGAAGGGATAAAAATAAGGGAAGGACTAGGTACTACTTCCTGGTACTTGGCGGACATCTTGGAATGGTAAAGTCAGAATGGCCGAGGTGCAACTTGGTTGTGTTACAGTGGCCATCTTGGGAAGGGCGTGGGTGGTGATGGAAAATTAGAGTGACTTATTGTGCAGTTTTGTGCTCATAACCGCGAGTAGTGAAGGCCGTCTGTGCTCCTCATTCATACACATTGGATTTGACAGCAAATTAAAAACCACAATGTTGGATTTAGTATTCACATTCCCATATTTTCAAAATCTTTTCAAATCGTAAGGATTGAGGAAAGTCACTTGTATACATCAATTGAGCATTCGGAGTAGTGATGTCCAATCCTCTGTCCGATTCAACCCATTGCAAATAGAGTCTAGCAGTATTATACACTTCAGCTCTTCTTTGTTCAGGAGACTGGACATGCTTCCCCCTCTCTGGGGAAGTTTCAGTGCCTTTAGTACAGTCCAACGAATGTCGTCCTCATCATGATTGGTCTCCAGGAAGTGTTCCACCAGTGGGGCATTTGGCGTACGGCATCTAATGCGGCTCCTATGCTGGCAGATCCGGGTCTTGATTTTTTGAGATGTTTGCCCAACATAATTTTTGTTGCACGGACATTGGATCAGATAGATTACGTTGCTAGAATTGCAATTTGTGAGTGTATTGCATTTAAAGGTGACATTATCAAACACAAAACTTTTCCCGTCAAGTGTTAAGTTACAAACTGTACAACCACCACATTTAACGTGTCCGACTATGGGGGACAGACCCCATGCTGACTCAAGAGTGGAAGAATGGGTAGGACTGGGAAGTGCTGCGCGAACCAGATGGTCCTTTAAATTCTTAGATTCTATCAAAAGTGGATAGGACACTTGTGACCACTTATACCAAGAGATATATTGAAAAACCCTCATAAACGTTGTGTATTTCGAGAAGCGAAATACACAACGTTTATGAGGGTTTTTCAATATATCTCTTGGTATAAGTGGTCACAAGTGTCCTATCCACTTTTGATAAAATCTACCTAGTTCTGGGGAACAGATAGGACAGCTATTCCTCTTCCCTCACATTGATAAAACCCCCTTTAAATTCTTACTCTTTTTTAATGCAAACAAAGGGCGTTCGATATCTAGAATTCCAGCATTAATTACTGGCCAATGTCTTAGGATCATTTTTCTCAAGTTGTTGGAAATGGGGAAAAATGTTGTCACACAGGCTATCTATTCTGTCCATGTTTTTCTTTGGGTTTGGGACAAGGAGCGTCTCGCGAGGGCGGTACCAAGCCCTTTTGAGGGCATTTTTGACAATTTTTCTTGGATAGCCCCCATTTTTTAGTTTGTTAGCCAGGGTAGTGCTTTCTCGAAAATAATCCTCCTTATGGGAACAGTTTCGCCTAATTCGTAAGAATTGGGAAAATGGTAAGGAGTCCCTCAATGCCCTTGGGTGATTACTTGAGTACTCTAACAAGGTATTTCTCTCTGTGGGCTTTCTATAAAGCTTTGTTAACAACTCGCCTTCCTGGTGAAAAATTGTCAAATCCAGGAAATTTATGGAGTTCTTGTCAGATGTTGAGGTAAATTGGAGTCCCAAACAGTTATTATTCATCCAGTGTAAAAAGTGGCGCAGTACATTGATGTCTAATCTCCATATCGTGAAGATGTCATCAATGTATCTGCGCCACATGATGATACCGGAGAAAAAAGGATTGGAGGGTACAAGAATTGCCTGTCTTTCTATTTCGTCCATGAACAATATGGCCAGGTTTGGGGCAAAAATAGCGCCCATGGAGGTTCCCTTGATTTGTTGATAGAAGTGACCTTGGAATGTGAAAAAATTCTTAGTCAAACAGAGTTCCAATAGCTTGCAAATGAAAGATGTTGGAATGGCATGTGGGCGAGGGCGGCTATCTAGAGTTCTCTGTATAACAAGTAGAGCCGCTGTTTTGTGTTTGATAATGTCACCTTTAAATGCAATACACTCACAAATTGCAATACTAGCAACGTAATCTATCTGAACCAATGTCCGTGCAACAAAAATTATGTTGGGCAAACATCTCAAAAAATCAAGACCCGGATCTGCCAGCATAGGAGCCGCATTAGATGTACACTGGTGGAAAACTTCCTGGAGACCAATCATGATGAGGACGACATTCGTTGGACTGTACTAAAGGCACTGAAACTTCCCCAGAGAGGGGGAAGCATGTCCAGTCTCCTGAACAAAGAAGAGCTGAAGTGTATAATACTGCTAGACTCTATTCGCAATGGGTTGAATCGGACAGAGGATTGGACATCACTACTCTGAATTCTCAATTGATGTATACAAGTGACTTTCCTCAATCCTTACAATTTGAAAGGATTTTGAGAATATGGGAATGTGAATTCTAAATCCAACATTGTGGTTTTTAATTTGCTGTCAAATCCAATGTGTATGAATGAGGAGCACAGACGGCCTTCACTACTCGCGGTTATGAGCACAAAACTGCACAATAAGTCACTCTAATTTTCCATCACCACCCACGCCCTTTCCAAGATGGCCACTGTAACACAACCAAGTTGCACCTCGGCCATTCTGACTTTACCATTCCAAGATGGCCGCCAAATACCAGGAAGTAGTACCCAGTCCTTCCCTTATTTTTATCCCTTCACGCTTTAAAATGACCAACTCACGAGACATCCCTGCACAGCGGATTCGCGCTGCCACTGAAAGGGGGAGAAGACCATTGAGTTTCTCCCACCACCCCACCGCCGCTTCCATCGAGAAGTCAGGTAAGCCTACTCCCAAACGCAGCTCAGACTTCAATCCCACCTCCCTCGGAAGGGCTTGCCTTAACTTTAATCTTTGTTATTTAGCATTGAGTCTGCGGATCAAAACAAAGGAGGTAACCTACTCCACAAAAACGGGAAGAAACCCTTGTGTTCTACTTCCCCCTCATGGCTGCTCAAAGTGTAGCCAGGTAAGCCTCAACCTTCATCCCTCGACCTCGGCGTTACAGCCCTCATTTGGCCCGCTAATAGTAATGATCTTTTACCATACAGCAACCAGCTCCAAGAGCCGGAAAGAGAAATCTTCTCCAACAAAGAACAATCATGCCATCACGACCTTGATCTAGGACTCGTGAAAGTAATTTGTCCTGACCTCGGCTTGCTGACTGCCCACAGACAGTCCCATGCCCAACCGTATCCCTCACCAACTTTAACCACCACCGCACTTCAATTGAACCCAACCTTGCCCCCTTATCCGAACCACGGAACCACCTTGCACGCACCACGAATTGCGCGCAACGAAGATGTCACTGTCTACACTGATACAGCACTTTAGGACACAATCAGTAGTGGATGACAAATCTATCACCGTGTCACTGCGCCGTTTTTTCACTCCGTTTTTTCACTCCATTAAAACGATATGAATATCACAACTCACCTTCACATTAGTTAATTGTCCGTGAGTAGTAACAGAGAAACGGCCTTTTTAACTTGCACTTGGGCCCTGTCGAATGGTTTTAAATTCTTATCATTTCGGGCGGATGCCTTACTTTATGTTTCTATTTCCCCCCCCCCCTTTTTTCCTTACAGGCATTCGCATTGTAATACAGGCCGTGATTGTAAATTGTCCTGATGATGATCCCCTTTTACTAAGAGCCCTTAGGGATCGAAACGTTGACGCTTTAAACAGTGTAACATATGACTCAATGTGTATATCTAAGTGTTGACACTGTTGGGTGTATTTTGCGAAACTATTTATTGAAATCGCAAACCACTCTTTGGCTCTAAACAACTTTTTTCTTGCCTGAAAAACCTCTTTCCTTACTTCTATCTTTCTTGATTCTATTGGTTTTCCAACCTTTTCGGGATAGGTACAGGACTGTACCCTATCTTGTTGTTCATATTTGACCCTCTCCAGGTCAATGTAATTCTATGTTATTTCTTAATAAATTACTCCACGCCCGGCTGGGCGTCGAAAAATATAGTACTGATTGTGGTCTATATTATCATCGTAACTCCTTAGGACCCCTGTTTCCTATAATAAATACTTTACTACCCCCCCAATGAAGAACGGTCTACCTGCCCGATTGAGGAAGGCTCGCATTTCAAGCATACTAATGAAGGCTTGGAAATAGGCAATGTATTAAAAAGCCATACCCTAGAACACACTATTGATTTGGTCACTATCGGAAGGGATGGCGCTGTCACCCCAACCTTTAAAGGTAGGGGATGTAGTTCGTACATAGACTTCATTATATCAAGTTTACACATGGATTGGATAATAAGGGCTGAGATTGAGTGGAACACATTCAGTGACCACAACCCCTTAGTCCTTGAGATAAGGAATCTGCCCCCGAGGAAAGTTAGGAGGGGAGAGATGGTAGGCAGTATCGAGAAGGTAATGGACCAGGGAAGACGGCTGAGATGGTCTAAAGTTTATGGGGAGGCCTTCTATAAAACTTTAATGGAAAAGGGGAAAGAACCTATCGGGGAGTGTTTAGACCTCTCGATGGAGGGGCCGTCTCTGGTGAGGGCATTCGAGGCAGTGGCGCACCTGATAGACGGCCTGCTAAAGTCCACCACTCCTGGGAGGGTAAACACTATCCCGAGATGGTTCGATAAAGACTGCTCCCGAGCACAGAGGGATCTAAAAATCTGTCTCAAAGGCCATCCCCGGGACAAGATTAGAATTATATAGTGCAGGAGCGCCTATAAAAAGACGATTAAAATCAGGAAGACCTCCCTCCAATTCCAAGCCTGGAAAGACTTAAGGGATGCAGCAGAGAGAAGAGATATGACTGCGTTCTGGAAAACAATAAATAAACCGTTTTTCCAGGACAATAATACCCCAGAAATTGGCACTACGATCTTGCCCAAACAATGGTACAACCATTTTAAAGGCTTGTACAATCACTCAGAGGAGAATTACTCTAATACAGGGGGGTGAGGGGGGGTGGCCGGTGGGTTCCCTCTGTAGAATTTTCTCTGGGGGAAATTACAGTGGCCATTCAGGGCCTATCACGAAACAAAGCACCGGGCCCAGATGGCATTCCACCTGACTTTTCCATAGTGCTGTGGAGTTATGGGCTCCTATTCTTACAAGGGTGATAAACGCGGCCGTGGCAACTGGCCTACCCCGTTCATGGTCGTCTGCAACAATAGTCCCAATTTTTAAGAAGGGGAACAGGGACAACCCCCAGTGCTATCAACCTATCTCATTGATAGCTGTGACGGCCAAAATTCTGGGCAGATTGATCTTAATGCGCCTTACAGACTGGGCGGATGATAATCATATTATTACTGACGTCCAGTACGGATTTAGATCAGGGAGATCAACGACAGACCAGTGTTTGAACCTTTATCTGTTGGTGGCCAAGTACACTATAGCCAGTAATGAAGCGGTATACCTAGGGTTTATGGACCTTACCGCAGCTTTTGACCACGTAAACAGAGAAAAGTTATGGACCCTGATGATTATGCTAGGAGTAGATCAGGGTCTGGTAAACATTTTGAGAGCATTGCACTGGAACACTTCTGCTAATGTGCTTTTTAATATGGAAGGGGGCACCACAGAAACCTTTCCCTGCAATAGTGGGGTTAGACAGGGATGTATCCTGGCCCCCTTTTTGTTTTCGCTATACATAAATAACTTAGACCATGCATTAAGCGAACTAAAGGTGGATTCCCCAAGAATAGGAACTCGACCTGTTCCGGTGCTGCTGTACGCGGATGACGCGGTACTGCTAGCTCGCACCCCCAAGGGACTTCAGTGTCTCAAAGACGGGTTTGTTTGGTTTATGGACACCCTAGATCTATCGGCCAAGCTTTCTAAGTCCTTTGTTCTGTTGGCTGGTACTAAACCATGTAAGAAGTTCTCCTATAAGATAGGTGCTCACAAAATAGGACAGGTACAAACCTTTACTTATCTTGGCCTGTTATTTGGTATTTCTTTACATTTTAAAACATTAATTGTAGAGCGATGTTCCACATTAGTGGCCTTGACCAGGGCCATAATGAACTATGGGCGGAGGCTGGGGAGGTGGTCACCAGAGCAATTTATGAATCTGTATAGCTCAGTATGTTGCTCTAAAGTGACCTATGGGTCAGAAGTTTGGGGTTTTGTTAATACACAGCAACTACAGGTGGAGGAGAACAAATATTTGAGGAAGGTCCTCCAAACCCCAAATAGTACTTCAGCCCTGATCGTCCATGAGGAACTGGGCAGGCCCTATATTGAGGACCTGGTTAAGGTTAAACCCCTCATGGCCTGTCTAAAGATCTGGACAAATCTTGAGGCTGACCTGAGTAGGCAAATTATTAGAGATTGTCTGGGTAGGGACAAGGGAATGAGAATCCCATGGCTAATGTACGTTAAAAAATCCTTTGAAAGAATTGTCTGTGAGGATCTCTTCATAAACCCAGTGGAAATTGTCCCCCAAGACAAATCCCGAGTTAAGCGATTATTCTTGGAGCAGGTAGCCTCGCGCAGGGCAGTACAGGAAGGAGGTAAACCCACAGTCAGCGCGCATAGCCTGGTCCAAACAGGGGAGGGCATGGAACCCTATCTCGCTCTTATGCCTAACACACAGGATAGATTTTTAATTACCCGTTTTAAGCTCAACCTTTTACACCATCAGCTGGCTGACCCGCCAGGTTTTACTTCAACTGTTGAGCAGAAGGGTGCCTGCGGCTGCGACAATCGGTCTCCGCAGGACACCCTTCATTTTGTATTATTATGTCGATTTTATGTATTACCAAGACGTAGATTTTTAGAAGGTATTTTAAAACAGGCCAAGTTTCGACAAGCTAAGGTTGCCCTCCTATTTTTGCAAAGGGCCAATGACCCCCCCACGTTGATTTGTGTTATGAATTTTATCAAGGTTGCTCTAAGGCTGAGGAACACAAGAGGGCTGTGCTGATTGAATTTCGTGTTAATTCTTCTCTTTCTCATTTTATTCTGCAGTGGGCATGCGATGTTTATGAATTGTAATTTTATGGCTTTTAATTGTATAAAAATGAACTTTTATGGTGTTTTTTAAATACCGAATAAAGGATTATTGATTGATTGAGAGGTGAGTGTGGGTGAGAGAAAGAGAGAGAGAGAGAGAGAGAGAGAGAGAGAGAGAGGGGGGGAGAGAGTGTGTGTGCTTGTGAGAGTGAGTTAGGAGGGGATGGAGGGATAAATTGACCTATCTACCAAGCAGCAGGTGCAGTACCATCTGCTGTTACCAGAGGGCAGTCTGCCTGACAACATCCAGCTGTCTTTTGGTGAATTTTGCATACCCAGAAGCCACTGCAAAGAAACCAAACACTTTTGTTTCATTCTCATGGGTAAAAGAGTCACTTAAGACTGAGAAATATTTTACACACGTGTTTTGGTGAGACAGACGGACATTTTTTTTCCACTAGTTGTGATGAATATTCACCGTCACCGTAATTTTCGTAAGTGTTCTTCAGAATATAATGGTAGGGTGATTTGAATTTCATTACTATCAATCCACCCGTCGTTGACATTCATTGCACTTCGTGTGGTGATGATATCGACGTCACGTGTAATTTTTGGAAAACTTGGATTAAGTTCAAAGATCCATTATAAATTCTCAGAAAAACGATGTGGAAAGTTTGGTTATGAGAGGTGGTTGGATAGCTGGGAACGGCTGGTAACTGATAGAAGAGCGGCTGCTTACTCATTCCGGCGCATATGAACAAATGGAAAAGGACTTTCGCTGCACTTAGATGGTTAGTGCGCATGAAATTGTTATACTCACTAAAAGAAAGGAACGTGTTGTTGTGACGAGTTCTTAGTTCCCCCCCCCTTCCTCTCTCGCCACCGTGGGTGTGTTTGCGGGGAGGAGAGGGATGATGAGAGGAGGGAGAGGGATGATGAGAGGAGGGAGGGAGAGGGACAAATGAGAGGAGGGAGGGAGGGAGAGGGGCGATGAGAGGAGGGAGGGAGAGGGACGATGAGAGAAGAGAGGGAGAGGGACGATGAGAGAAGGGAGGGACGATGAGAGGAGGGAGAGAGAGACGATGAGAGACGGGAGGGAGAGGGACGATGAGAGAAGGGAGGGACGATGAGAGGACGGAGAGAGAGAGAGACGATGAGAGACGGGAGGGAGATGGACGATGAGAGAAGGGAGGGACGATGAGAGACGGGAGGGAGAGGGACTATGAGAAGGGAGGGACGATGAGAGGAGGGAGGGAGAGGGACAAATGAGAGGAGGGAGGGAGAGGGACGATAAGAGACGGGTGGGAGAGGGACGATAAGAGAAGGGAGGGACGATGAGAGGAGGGAGAGAGAGACGATGAGAGACGGGAGGGAGAGGGACTATGAGAAGGGAGGGACGATGAGAGACGGGAGGGAGAAGGACTATTTTATTTATGCATTTTTATATAGCGCGGACTTTACCCAAAGGTGTCAGAGCGCTTCACAAAAGGAACAGAAATGAAACATAATGAGAAACATTACAAAAGAACAGATTACAAAAGCATACGTTACGTTACATAAGGTAATAGTGACAATTGTGAGCAAACAAAATACATGAGGTAGTAAAGGTAATAGTGACAATTGTGAGCAAACAAAAAACATGAGGTAGTAAAAATTGTGAGCAACCAAAAATACATGAGGTAGTAAAAAGTGCACAAGAGGAAAAAGTGACAAGTGTGCAGTTACAAGAGAAAACAAAGTATAATTTGAGGTATAATACTGCAATAGGTGCTAGACACTCAGGCACAAGAACAAGCGTTATGTAGGCAAAGGTGGCACTTGTGCAAGTATCAATGGTAAAAACATGTGAGAGGTAGCAAACCGTGTGTTACAAGGGCAAAGTGGTGTGTGCATGTTACAAAAGGGCACCAAACACAAGTACATGGAAAATACTGCAAAGAGGCAGACACTCCAACCCCAGGAATACACTGGGAAGGCACTTCCATGGTCATGGAAAGTAGAAATTATCAGTAGTGGGAAGTCTTCCTCCAAATAACAAGAGGACGTAAATTACTTTTGGAGGTGTCTCTGGAGGAGGAGAACTTTGAGGTCCAATTTGAAGGCCTGGGAGGAGGCGGTGGTCCGGAGCTGAGGCCGAAAGGAGTTCCAGATTCTCACTGCGTTGCCTGAAAAGGATTGGGCCATTGTTCTCTCCTTCTTGAAAGTGGGAGGTTCAAGTAGTAGATTCTTCACATTGCGTGAAGGTCTAGAGCCTCCAGAGAGTTTCAGTTTATTCGCCAGGTAGCGAGGAGAGGAGGAGTGCAAGGCTTTGTGGGTGATACAAGCGGTCTTGTAGATAGCTCTAGCCTCGAAGGGAAGCCAGCGAAGGGTGGTTAACATCGGTGTGATGTGATCGCTTCTTTTGGCCCCATAAATGAAGCGAGCTGCTGAATGGAAAACAGACTTAAGTGGGGACAGGTGAGATTTGGGGAGGCCAGTAAGAAGAGAATTGCAGTAGTCTAGTCTGGAGAGGACCAGCGATTGCACCAGGTTTATAAGGTCCTGCTCCGGGAAGAAGCGTCGGATTCCCCAAAGAAGGCGCAGTTGGTAACGAGCAGATTTTGCAATAGAACTGATGTGGGGAGTTAGATTGAGTTTTTTTGTCAAGAATGACTCCAAGGGATTTTGCGCTGTTGACAATGATGGATTTATTGTTTAGTAGATTCATCTGATCCATCCATGATTGAACCGGGGGAGGAGAGAGTGAGGAGTAAGCATGAGCGTGAAATCCGTTACGCTCGCGGATTTTGCGGATTTTCGGGAAATCCGCAATCCGCGAATTTTGCGGATTTCCCGCAAAATCCGCAAAAAAAAATCCGCGAACGTAACGGGTTCAAAAGTTGAACCCACACTCATTTAACTATTTTACAATGGCGCCAGCAAGCTGCAAGCGCCGTTGTAAAATAGTTACAAAGTTAGCTTGCACAGGAACCACTAGATAAAACGAAGCAGGTGCTTCCTGTGCAAGCTAACTTTGTAACTATTTTACAACGGCGCTGGCAGCATGCTGGCGCCATTGTAAAATAGTTACAGGGCAGCACAGCCTTACAGGTCACTCAAGGGACCCCTTCAGGGCGGTTGCATAGTAACACACACATGGTCGCTCGAACTAGTTAATGCTCAAATTCAGTGACTCATTCATTAGCCCAAAAACAATCACGAGCGTCTTCGAGGCTGGACAGGTGTGCCTCTTCCCAAATGTACCGCGGAAAATCAGCTGTGATGCTCGATAGAGGCCTTTGCATCCTTGACTTTCACGAGCGCAATACCCGTGCTGTTCCTGTGACCAGGAGCTTCTTTTTCTTCATCTGCTGAACCGATCTTTCTCTGACCTTTTATACATGCAAGAGGCATGTGAACTCGCATGGAAGCCCCCCCCCCCCACCACAAAATCCGCAAATCATGGTCGCTCGAACTAGTTAATGCTCAAATTCTGTGACTCATTCATTAGCCCAAAAACAATCATGAGCGTCTTCGAGGCTGGACAGGTGTGCCTCTTCCCAAATCTACCGTGGAAAATCAGCTGTGATGCTGGGTAGAGGCCTTTGCATCCTTGACTTTCATGAGCGCAATCCCCGTGCTGTTCCTGTGACCAGGAGCTTCTTTCTCTTCGTGTTCGCACGGGTTGCTGCAAGTTCGCACGCGTTTTGTACAATTTCGCAATTTGCGAAATTGTACAAAACGCGTGCGAACTTGCAGAAACCCGTGCGAACATAAAAAAAAATCAGCGCGGATTCGCAGATTTTGCGGATTTTGCCAATCCGCAAATCCGCAAATTCGCGGATTGCCAATCCGCAAAATCCGCTCATACCTAGTGAGGAGGAGAAGAGGAGGAATTCAGTTTTGGAGGGATTCAGAATCAGTTGATGAGTTGACATCCAGTTTTGGATGGAGTCCAGAGTAGAGCTTAGGATGGAGAGATCATGAGTGGAGGCAACCTTGAGGTAGAGTTGAGTGTCGTCTGCATAGAGATGATAGTGAATCCCGGATTTGCTTAGGAGGTTTCCCAGTGGTTCTAAGTAGAGATTGAACAATGTGGGTGCAAGTATAGAGCCTTGAGGAACACCCTGACCTACTGCCACAGGAGAAGAAAGACTGTTCGCTATTTTGATCATTTGGGATCTGTCAGAGAGGAAGGATGCAAACCATTTAAGCACAGTGCCCTCCATGCCCATTCTCTGTTGAAGGATATTGAGGAGGGTGTTGTGATTGACAGTGTCAAAGGCTGCAGAAAGGTCAAGGAGAATTAGAAGACAGGGCCCCCCCCGAATCGAGTATCCTCAGCGCGTCATCAACCACTTGCAGTAGGGCTGTTTCAGTGCTGCAGTTTTGGATGAAGCCTGACTGACAATTGTCAAGAAGATCATTGTCCTTGATATGACGAGAGAATTGTTTTGCTACACATCTTTCTGTGATCTTCGCAAGGAAGGGAAGGTTAGTGATGGGGTGGAAGTTGTTGAGGTCCTTCGCATCAGCAGTGGGCTTTTTAAGCAGAGGGGTGACCTGCCCAGTTTTGAAGGAGACAGGAAGGGAGCCTTGCCAGAGGGAGAGGTTGATCAGAGTGGTCCAATAGGAAAGGGAATGGGTATAGAAGTCCAAGGCAATGGCACTGGGGATAGGGTCAAGAGAATGGTTGGAGGGCTTTGTTTCGCGTATGCACTTGAGAAGGGCATCTTCAGATATGGGGTCAAAGCTCTGCCAAATGGCTAAGGATTTGCGCTCCTCTGGAGGTGTAGGATGAGCGACCTGATCCACAAGTGATTTCACTTTTTCATCGAAGAAAATAGCGAAATCCGCTGCTCTCTTAGTAGAATCCTCCACCTCGGAGGATGGGGAGAGCAGCTCGGAATCTTGATGAGATCGAATAGTTTTTTGGGTCTATTTTTGGAGGAGTCAAGGAGGGTTTTGAAGTGTGCCGCTTTCTCAAGGAAGATGTGCTTGTGGTACTTGGATCTTGCTGTGCGAAGCATGGCTAAATTGTCTGTGGAGGGCACTTGCCTCCATTGCTTCTCCAGGAATCTTAGCTGCTTCCTTTCCTCATAAAGGGATTTGTTGAACCAAGGTGCTGAGGGAGTGGGCCTTATCCTTTTGGTTTTGAGTGGAGCGACGTTATTAATTTCAGCTGCAAGAACTGTGAGGCATTGGGAGGTGAGATCGTCAACAGCTATGTTTGGGTCTAGCCTTGGAAGTGATAGCAAAGCTGATTCACAGAGGGGACCGACATCAATATTTTTGGCATCACGCAACCAGGAGATGGCCCTCTTGGGTTGGCCAAGAGTTATAGAGTGTGAAAGTTGAAGAGGGAATGGGATGAGGTGGTGGTCAGACCAATCTACATGGATTGGGGTAGTGGTAGAAAGCATGCCTGCTTTAGAAATAACAAGGTCCAGGATTGCGCCCTTAGAGTGGGTTGGTTCAGTGCAGTGTTGGATAAGATCGTTTGTAGAGAGGAAGGTGGCCAGAGAGTTCGCAGAGGAGTCTTGTGGTACGCCCCAGTGGAGATGAAGTCACCCACGAAGGTCTGAATGTCACTTTGTGTGCATTGGTCGCTGATGAAGTCAGTGAGATCTTCTATGAACGAAGGGCCACTATGAGGCGGGCGGTAAATGATATGGAATCTGAGCGGTGAACGGTGTTTCAATTGAAGCTCAAGAGAAAGGCCTTCAAAGGTGAGGGAGGAACTGATTGGAGAAGCCTTAAGTTGGAGGGCGTTCTCTAAAGATGACTGCAACACCTCCCCCCGTGTTGTCAGTTCTGTCATTCCTAAATATGGAATAACCTGTGGGTAATAGGAGATCAAACACAGAGTGAGAGGTATCTTTGAACCAGGTCTCTGTGAGGAAGAGCATGTCAAGTTTGTGAAGGGTGATGGTATCGGAGATTTCAAGTTTGTGTTTTACTGCAGATCTGCAGTTGTGAAGCATACAGTGCAGCTCTGTCAAGACTGTTTTGGTGACGGGGGCACTTGGGCTCTGAAGGGTGATCGGGATATTGTACTTATGTGGGGGTGCTCGGGAAGGTTTAGGTGGATGCTTTGTTCTGACAGAGGTGATGGTCGGAATAGTGTAGATAGTGGGGTTGCTAGGGTATGTCTGTTGAAGAAGGGTGATGTTCAAGGGCTTGTGTGAGTTAACGACGTTTGCAGACGAGAGGTTGAGCTTGGCTGTATTGGGGTGAAGGGGCGAGGTGCATCTCATGGGAAGTTGCGAGGGGGTAGAGGTGCATGGAGGGGTGGAGATCTTAGAGCATAAAAGTGAAATGGCAGCTGTAAGCTGGGAGATGGAGGTGATCAGAGAGCCTAGCGTATTTTCCAGTGAGAATGAGGCAGAGCACGGAAGGTTGGGTGGCTCGATTGAGACAAGGGGGGGTGGAATTGGTGGTGGAAGGCAGGGAGAGGTGGGGGGACAGGAGGTAAGTTGGGGAGAGGTGGGGGGACAGGAGGTAAGTTGGGGTGTGGGGTTCACAGGTGGAGTAAGTGAATTGGGCGTTAAGGGAGAGTTGTCATTGTTGGTGTTGCAAGAGGGAGAGGAGTTAAAGACAGGTTTAGAGGGAGAAAGGTGCGGAACACGGCGGTAGGGAGGTAGGAGGGGGGAGGCCTGAGTGGCATCATGGGAATGTAGGAGGTTTGGGAGGAAACGAGGTGCAGTGGTTGTGGAGGTCCTGTCAGTTAGGAGAGGTGGCAGTGAGCGAGCGGTCATCTGGCAGAGTGAGGGGGGTTGAGAGAAAGGGAAGTTGAGGAAGGGAAGTGGTCCTGCTGGGCCCGAGGGAGGGAGATGGAAGGGGTTACTAGGAGGTTGAAAGGGGGTAGTGCAGCAGTACTGGAGGAGTAGGAGGGAGGAGAGAGATGCAGTGGGAATGTGGCGAAAACGGGATGAATGTCGAGGGGATGAAGGGGTGGAGAGGAGGGATGGAAGGAGGGATAAGGGGAGCATAGGGAAAGTTAATTGGGGGAGAGGGTTGGAGGAGAGGTGGATTAAGAAGGGGGGTGATCGGGAGAAGTATGGGGGAGGAGAAGAGATTGGAGTATCGTGATAGTGCAGATGGGACGAGGAGCGTATTAGCTAGTGATAAGGCTGAAGTAATGTGGGAGGGGACATACTGTGAGGGGGAGGAATAGGAGATGATGTAAGTTGGGGCGGGGAGGGAAGAGGGCCGACCTGTGCTTCCCGAGAGTGCAGCCAATTGGAGTGGGGTGGGGTCGGCGGAGGAGAAAGGGAGTAATGGGTGGAGCTGGAAGGAGAGACAGGGGGAGACCCGGTTGCAGAGGAGGGGAGTAAGGAGGGGAAGAGGTGGTCAAAGAGCGAGAGGCAGGTGTCTTTGCCCTGGATCATGACAGTACCGTTGTTATAGAGTGAGATAGTGAGGTAGCCATTGAAGCACTCAGAAGGGGAAATTTTTAGTTGTTTCCCATAAGGGATAGAGGAGGAGGAGGTGACGTTGAGGGAATTGTAAAAACTGTTGGACCAAGAGGGGGTGTCACGAGTGAAGAAAATGAAATCGTTTTTGAGCCTCCCAAGACAACCATTGTAAAATTGATCAACAAAAAGGGAGTCCGGGAAACGTTCAATAGTGTTATGCTTCAGTCATTTTATTGTAGCTTTAGACTGGTCAGGAGGATAAATGATTTTGTAGCATTTAGCTCCAGACTTAACTCGAGAGGTGGCCATGTTGGGAGGATGAGACAAAGAAGGGTGGGGGAGGGAAGAGAGGGGTGTTATTGGGAAAGCGGTGGTGAGGAGAAATAAAAGGGCAAAAAGGGGGCGCATAATCTAAACGTTTATGGTGAGATAAACGAGTTAATATGCCGTCAGGGAAGTGAGGTGGGAATTTGTTGGGCCCTTCATCTAGGATTATGAGGTGCCACCTAGCACTAGATAGAAATTACAAGGGAAATATTTGCAAATAGTAAGGACCCATCACAGAGCAAAAACAGACAAAGTAGAACAGAATAAAAATGACCACCCAGTGACCATTGGAGAACACTGAACTTAGTACCAGCCTGCTAATAGAACCATATTCGGTACCAGCCGCCATATATGCCCAAGTTCTCAACAGACTACTGCATGACCTTAAACATATGGTGGATCACAAATTGATTAGCAATGTCTAGAGAACGCACAGCAACCTCGTCATCTTCAGCCCACCTCTGATGCAGCAGGAGTCATGACTCCATTTGAACTGTCCCCACAGAGAAAGTTGCTTAATAGGTGCAGCAGGCACTACTAGATGTGCACCTGTGAAAAGGTCTAATCAATGCAGCTAGCATTACTTGCTGTACATCTAATTGATGGCCTAAATGGTGCAGCTGGCACTACTTGCTGCATAGCTGTAAAAGGCCTAAACGATGCAGCTGGCACTACTTGCTGCATAGCTGTAAAAGGCCTAGACGATGCAGCTGGCACTATTTGCTGCATAGCTGTAAAAGGCCTAAACGGTGCAGCTGGCACTACTTGCTGCATAGCTGTAAAAGGCCTAAATGGTGCAGCTGGCACTACTTGCTGCATAGCTGTAAAAGGCCTAAATGGTGCAGCTGGCACTACTTGCTGCATAGCTGTAAAAGGCCTAAACGGTGCAGCTGGCACTACTTGCTGCATAGCTGTAAAAGGCCTAGACGATGCAGCTAGCACTATTTGCTGCATAGCTGTAAAAGGCCTAAACGGTGCAGCTGGCACTACTTGCTGCATAGCTGTAAAAGGCCTAAACGGTGCAGCTGGCACTACTTGCTGCATAGCTTTAAAAGGCCTAAACGGTGCAGCTGGCACTACTTGCTGCATAGCTGTAAAAGGCCTAGACGATGCAGCTAGCACTATTTGCTGCATAGCTGTAAAAGGCCTAAACGGTGCAGCTGGCACTACTTGCTGCATAGCTGTAAAAGGCCTAAACGGTGCAGCTGGCACTACTTGCTGCATAGCTGTAAAAGGCCTAGACGATGCAGCTGGCACTATTTGCTGCGCAGCTGTAAAAAGGGCCTAAGCGATGCAGCTGGCACTACTTGCTGCGTGCTCGGCCTGTGGTTCTGGCTGGGATTTGTATTGCATTGTAATTCTTTTTGTATAGCGCTTGATACACCCAACG